>NC_059333.1:130147500-130360000 GCF_018350155.1 Leopardus geoffroyi
AAAAAGGAATGGGAGTTACGGAGGAAAATTAGGTTAGAGTTGCAGGTGCCCAGTAACTAGAACAGGCCAGAAATTTTTTAGGGTAGAGCCATCAGTACATACGCCTATAAGGACATAAACAACAGAAGAAAAGGGTTTTCAGTAATGTCAATTGCTCCAGAGGACCAAAGCCAGAAAAAAAGTATTTGGATTAGACAAACAAGAAAGGCCTTTCAAGAGAGAAGTTTCAAGTGGAATGTAGAAGATGCATAAGAGGGAAAAAGGTGAGGGAAAAATGGTCAACCAATGTTTCTCACTTACAAGGGGTCAACCAGTGTTTCTCATACTTAATATACATCACAATCTGATGACAGCTTGTTCAAAATGTATATTCCAAGTCTTTACTCCCAGAAATTCTGATTCAACCCAGCTGGAGGTGCAGGTCTAGGGATCTGCATTTTATTTATATTTTTAATTTTTGTATTTATGTATGTATGTATGTATGTATTTGAGAGAGTGGGGGAGATGCAGAGAGTGAGAGGTAGAGAGAGAGAGAGAGAGAGAGAGAGAGAGAGGGAATGCCAAGCAGGGTCCATGCTCAGTGCAGAGCCTGATGTGGAGCTTGAACTCACTAACCATAAGATCATGACATGAGCAAAAATCAAGAGTTGGATGCTTAACCAACTGAGCCACCCAGACACCCCAGGATCTGCATTTTAAAAAGCATTCTCATGCGGTTAGTCACTTTGAGAAATACTTAAATGTTGTAGTTAGATACTGAATATAAACTACATTTTGGGGGCTCCTGGGTGACTCAGTCAGTTAAGTGTCTGCCTTTGGCTCAGGTTATGATCTCTCATGGCTCATGGGTTCAAGCCCACATCGGGCTCTATGCTGAGAGCACAGAGCCTGCTTGGGATTCTCTCTCTCCTCTCTCTCCTCTCTCTCCTCTCTCTCCTCTCTTCTCTCTTTGCTCCTATCCTGCTTGTGCTCTCTCTCTCAAAATAAACAAATAAACTTAAAAAACTTTAAACTACATTCTGGAGAATATCAAGATGAAAGAAAGGAATAACGTGGGTAGCATATAATTTGAAGGGTGTTAGATTAAAAATGTCAAGAGATGAGTATCAGTGAGATTCAACTACTAGGAGATGCACATGTACACACACACACACACACACACACACACACAATCCATAGGGTAAACAGAGGGAAGGTGGATATAAACAGGAATAGATCAAGAGCAGTCTGGCATCAACAAACATGAGCTAGAGCCCTGCAAGTCTGGACAGAAACCTGTGTCGGTTCTCATTGCCTCTGGTCCTAGTAGTGTGGGTGTCCTGCAAAAGCTGGAGCCTTCCTCATGAGCTCCGTACATACACCTGGTCCAGGAATCAGAGTGCAGAAGGAAGGTACAGGGGAAGGTAGAACAATTGCAGACCGGTCTGCTGCCTCACAGCCACTGGGTGAGTCAGTAAATGACAACGTGTGTGAGCTAAAACATGACTGCTGCTTCACTTCTACCCTCCAAATCTCCCACAAGAATCTCCCTATGGCCCACCCTAACTAGATATATACAAGAAAGGGAATTCTGGGGAATGTTACTCATCCTAGCCAAGTCAACACATTACAAAACCACCACAAGGTGTGTGTGTGTGTGTGTGTGTGTGTGTGTGTGTGTGCGCGCGCGCACGCGTTAAGAAAAGACAAGGATCACCAGATGGAAAAGTTGAAGGGTCAATTAAGAGGGACAGTTGACAGAAAAATATCCCAACAAAAGAAGGAAGGAAACAGGCCTCAGTTTTGATGTTTGAAAGGAGGGACATTCTTTCCTTTAGCATAAATAGAAAGAAGCAGAGTAAAGAAGAGAAGGACAGGGGTGGAGTGGATGTGTAATTTGCATCAAAACACACTTGTTGGAAGAAAGGGAAATGAGACAGATCACTTGAGGCCACACTTAAGGGAAGGTGGCCTCTCTCAAAGACAAAAAACTAACTTATGTCACACATTTATTCTGAAGGTCCTCACAAAAGGAAACATCCAAGAGCAACCAACTAAAAGATAATCTAGTCTTCTCATTGTGAATATGGCATGGATTGATGCTCTTCCAAAACCCAAAATTGTGACATAATTTTAAAATATGGTTATTAAGCACCTGCTTGTTCATCACTATGAATTTAAGGACATTTACAGAGGTCACATCTTAGCATATGGTCTGCTTCTTCCTCGTTGAAGTTGTTGGCAGCAAAGCTGCTCACAGCTTGGTGTGCTGTGCTAGCACCAGCATGACAATTTAAGGAATGGCACTCTGTGCCAGCCAGTCCATCTGAGATTTCTGGCAGAGCGAGGCCCTAAGGGGAACTTGGTAGGAAGACAGAGTTGTTCTTTAAAACTTAAAAGCACAAGTTAAGGATGTACCCAAATACATACAAAACCCTAACCTGAGTCTACCATGAATGAACAACCTAAACTACCTTCCGCTAGTTTATATTTTCAGTTTTACTTCTTCTTGGGGCAGTCAACCTTAGTTGACTTTCTTTTCAAAATAGAACAATTCCTCTTTATGTTAACTTTAATTCTTCTGGTTTCAATCTTCAAAGAAGCCCCCAGTTCTTAAAGGCAAGGTTTGATAAGTATTACCAGTTCAGACTATTCTTACTTGATTTTATGAACTTTAGGTCATGTCTCCATGGCCCTTCATTTTCTATACTAAAAATGTTTTAGTTTTCTCCGGTAACAGAATCCATGTGGAGAGAAGAATTAGACTTGAATTCCAGTTTTTCTACTTGCTTGGGTGAATTAATCTCTGAATCTGTTTCTTCTATAGATGTGGATACTAACAAATACCTCACATAATAAGTATTATAAGGATTAAATAAAATAATACATGTCATAGTCAGGGTATAGACCAAATTGCTATAACAAAGAAACCATGAAATATAGGGGCTTAAATAAGATAAAAATTGTTTTCTTATATAATATTCCAGAAGCAGTGGCTCATAGGTACCCCTGCATGCTCAAAATATGGATTCCATTTTTGAGTGGGTCATCTCCCAGCCAGTGATGTGGAGGAAAGATAATGGTGGCAGAGTGCTTTCTTTTAAGAAAGCTTCCTTTTAATCTGTGACCCAAAAACCATACACATCACTATTGTTTATATACCATCAGCCAGAATGCAGTCATGTGGCCACATCCAACAGCAAAGGAGGCTGGGAAATGTCATTTCTATTTAGATGGACATACACCCAGTTAAAATTGTGGGGGAAGTTGTTTATTATTAAAAGGAAGAAGGATAGAATGAATACTTTATATTAGCTACACTCTCACATAGATTACATATATAATCACAAAAATTACATAGATTGCTATTATGGTAAAAAAAATCACCTAACATCTTATTTCTTTTTTTTATTTTTAAAAAGTTTTATTTATTTATTTTGAAAGAGAGAGAGCATGTGCAAATGGGGGAGGGACAGAGAGGGAGAGAAAGAATACCAGGCTCTGCACTGACAGTGCATAGCCCAACATGGGACTCGAACTCATGAACCATGAGATCATGACTTGAGCCAAAATCAAGAGTCAGACATTTAACCTACTGAGCCACCTAGCCACCCCCTGACATTTTATTTCTGGTCCCCCTTACCACAATAAAGAATTCCACACAGCCAGCACCTCCAAGGACTAAAAGATGAGGGTTTTTTTTTTAAGGCAGAGAATTATGTCTTATTCACCTCCACAGCTTCCAAGCCTAACATAGAAATATTCTTAATAAATGTTTATCAAAATAGATAATCACTCCAAGAGCCCTTAATCTGGGTTAAACCCCTTTAGCAACATGTGGATTGCAGACTTTCCATTTTTAATGAGTAGTACTATATCATATATATGACACTGTTGGCTTTACATACCATATGACCCAACTGGTTACATGCTGAAGCACTTCAATATATTCTTACTGCTTGATCTTTTTGAGGAGAAAGGAGTAAAACTCTTTTAAAAAGACTCTCAAAGCATGCTCAGGTTCTCTCAAGTTGACTATTTAAATCAAACGCATGAGGAACTTGTGAAGATGGCAGAGTAGGAGGATCCTAAGCCTCCCCCATCCTATGTTTACAACTAGACATCACTCACATCCATGTAAATAAACTAGAAAGGGACCCAAAGATTGTCAGAACAAACTCCACAACTAAATGTAGACAAGAAGCCACATCTAAGAGCATAGGAAGGGCAGAAATGGTGGTTGGGAGCTCCTTGCAGGAGGGAGGGAGCTGCAGGTGTAGAGAGGGGAAAGTATCAGGAAGCCCAAACTGGGAAGATGGATCCCCAAAATGTCTGGCCTTGAAAACCAGAGAGGCTGAATTTTGTGAGTCTGTATAAGCAGTGGGGACTTGGAGCCTGGAACTTTAAAAGTTAGCTGACTCAGCACAGGCAAGCTGGAGAGTAAGTGATAGCTGGGCCACTGCCCTTAAAGTAACAACAACCCACTGAGAGGCAACATAGAAGTGACAGTTTACAAAATGCCTGGGGCAAATAGGAGTGAGATCTATTTACACAAATTTCTGAGCATGTTGGGGGATTTCTCTGGGAACAAAAAACTGGCAAGCATCATTTTCCTCCCCTGCCCCCCAGCATAGATCCACCTGTGGGGGTGGTGCTGCACAGACACTTACTACCTAACTCACTAGCAGTGCACCCCACTCAGGAGTTCTCATGAGGACTAGACCACTCTAAGTCTGCTGGCCTCAGTTCTGGGCACAGACCAAATTTTCTTAACTCAGCACATGGCCCTGCCCAGCCACCATAGGCACAGACACTGCACCACACAGCCTCTCCATGACTCACCCCTGGGGGGTTACCATGCTTGGGGGATCCAATCTAGGACTAGTGGCTTAGTACAAATTTTGCTAACACCATTGCCCCATCTCTGAACCCTCCTGCAGTCATGCCCCTTTAGAGCTGGCCTGTGAGGGTCTCATTAACACCACAGAGACCAAGCACAGCCCACAACAGGTAGAGTCAAGGCAGACATTTGGACTGAAAGAAAAAGTGATTCAGACACAACAGCAAGATAGAAACAACACACATAGGAGACTCCCCTGAAGTGCCAGGTTCTGGTAAACAGTGGGCACTGCACTGTAGGTCACTATAAGACCTCTTCTTCATAAAGCCAAGAGCAGAAGATGTAGCTGGCTTTCCTAATACAGAGAAATAGACACAGAGTGATACACAAAATGGGGAGATAGAGGAATATGTTCCAAATGAAAGAACAGGAGAAAAATCACAGTGGGAGATCTAAGTGAAACAGAAACAAGTAATGGGCCTGATAGAGAATTTAAAGTAAGGATCATAAAGACACTCACTAGACTTCAGAAAAGTGTGGAGGACATCAGTGAGAACCTAGATCAAGAGATAAAAACTAACACATCAGAGATGAAAAACTCAATAAATGAAACTAAGAATACAATGTATGAAATAAATAGTAGGCTACGGGAAGCAGAGGAATGTATCAGTGATCTGGAGGACAGAGCAATGGAAAGCAATCAAACTGAACAGCTGAGAAATAAACAAATACTACATAATGAGAATAGACTTAGAGATTCAGTAACACTATCAAGCATAATAACAGTCACATTATAGGGACCCCAGCAGTAGAAAAGAGAGAAAGGAGGCCATAAAATGTATTTAAAGAAATAATAGCTAAAAACTTCCTGAATCTGGGAGGGGAAACACAGATCCAGTTTCAGGAGGCATAGAAATCTCCAAACAAATTCAACCCAAGGAGATCCACACCAAGACACAAAGTAATTAAAATGGCAAATAAATAAATAAATAAATAAATAAATAAATAGTGATAAAGAAAGAATTTTAAAGCTTGCAAGAGAGGGGTGCCTGGGTGGCTCAGTCGGTTAAGCATCCGACTTCGGCTCAGGTCATGATCTCGCAGTCCATGAGTTCGAGCCCCACATTGGGCTCTGTGCTGACAGCTCAGAGCCTGGAGCCTATTTCAGATTCTGTGTCTCCCTCTTTCTCTCTCCTCCCCCATTCATGCTCTGTCTCTCTCTTCTCAAAAATAAATAAACGTTAAAAAAAATTTTTTAAAAGTTGCAAGAGAAAAGAAGACCATTACATACAAAGGAAACCCCCTAAGGCTATGAGCTAATTTTTCAGCAGAAACCTTTTAGGCCAGAAGGGGTTGGCATGATGTATTCAAAGTGCAGAAAGGGAAAAATCTGCAGCCAAGAATACTCTGTCCAGCAAGGCTATCATTCAGAATAGAAGGAGAGGTAAAGAGTTTCTCAGATAAACAAAAGTTAAAAGAATTCATGACCACTAACCCAGCCCTACAAGCAGTGTTAGTTAAGGGGGACTCTGTGAGTAGAAACAAAAACCACAAGTAAGAGTAAAAAAAACAAAAACCAAGAAGCACACACACAAAAAAGATGTATCTGTAAAAATCAGTCAAGAGAAGCACAAAATAAAAAGATTTAAAATATGTTACCAAAATGTGGAGGGGAGAGGAGGAAAGAATGAGTTCAAAATTAGGCAACCATCAGCTTACTAATGACTGCTATAAGCAGAAGATAGTATATATAAACTGAATAATAACCACAAATCAAAAAAAACAGTAACAGATATGCAAAAAATAAAGAGTAAGGAATCTGAGTATATCACTAAAGAAAACCAGCAAACAATAAAAGAAAGAAAGAGAAGGAAGGATCAGAGAAAAACTATAAAAACAACTACAAAATAAGTAACAAAATGGCAATAAATACATTTATATCAATAATTACTTTGAATGCAAATGGACTAAATGCTCCAGTCAAAAGACATAGTGTGACAGAGTGGATAAAACAAAACAAAACAAAACAAAACAAAAAAATGCCATCTATATTCTGCCTACAAGGAAGTCATTTCAGACCTAAAGACATCTGCAGATTGAAAGTGAGGGGATGGAGAAATGTTTATCATGCTTATGGATGTCAAAAGAAAGCCAGAGTGGCAATATTTATATTGGACAAAAAGGACTTTAAAACAAAGTCTGTAAAAAGAGACAAAGATTGACACTATATAATAATGAAGGGGACAACATAACAGGGGATATAACAATTGTAAATATATATGTACCCAATATGAGAGCACCTAAGTACATGAAACAGTTAATAACAAACATAAAGGAATGCATTTGTTGTGATGAGCACTGGGTGATGTAAGGAATTGATAAATCTCCATATTGTACACCTGAAATTAATGCTACACTGTATGCTAACTATACTAGAATTAAAATGTTTTAAAAATTTAAAATGTGGTATATCAAATAAATACATAAATATCAAACGTGATACCATTGACTTAAAAAATGCTTATCATCCATTTTCTTGGCAGTCAGAGAAAACTAGTGCAGAAGTAGCCAGTGGGAACCATAGCCTGGTACACTATGTGGTATATATTTTGTACACCATATTTCTTTGTAATTAGTCCCAGAATGAGACTGTTTTGCCTGAGGTTGGGCAAACCAAGTGAAAGTTTTCACACTCTCTCACATCTCATATTCTCCAACTTATCTATGGTTGCACAAGGTGAATAGTCAAGGAAAAACTGACTTAACAGCCAACAGGAAAGAAAACTAGCTGAAGAAGAGAAAGGAATGTAACAGATTGGGTATCTATCCTGTGTCTGACACTGTGCTAAAGTCATTTAAACACATTATCTAATTTAGTTCTGATAACAACCCTAAATGAGATAGGCATTGTTATAGGAAACTTCTTTTAGGGTCAAAGAAGTTGAATAACTTATAAAAGATCACTGTTGCGCCTTGGTCCCCAGAAAGCAGACTCTGAGATGAAGATTTGTGTTCAGAGAATTTGTATTCTGAAGATCAATACCTGGAGGAGAAGGGAAGAAAGCAGCGTTGGGCAGAAAGAGGAGTTGGGCTTCAATAGAGTCTCAGGGAGGCCTCAGCTAATCCCATAGGGAGTTCTAGAGCTGTAATTGCCCTTAAGAGTTGTCCTAAGTTGGGATGTGTGGGCCAGGATTTTACACGTCCGTGAAAACCAGTTGGACACAATCTACAGCACTAGCAGCAGCTGAGGAAAATAAATTCTTCAGTCCCGAATAGAGATCCGAGCAACACATGACAGCATCTGCTACAGTCAACCAACCTGGAAGTAACAAAAGCCAGAATGTGAATATAGCTCTGAAACCAAAGCCCATGCACTCTTCCACTGCACTTGCCCCAATAGGCAGTCAGCTGGTTGGGTATCTATATGTTTTACCATTTTACAAAATTTATAAAGGAAAATAATTTATAGCTGGTTCTGGATATATAGTCTTGGTGTCTTGAGATCATGAGAATTTTCCATATTTTATGTAGATAATTCAACCTTGGTTCTATTATTATTTTTTATGATTAACACTTCTTCTAAGGTTATCCACAAAAATTTCCTTACATCTTAAGTAGATTCAACCAAAACACTAAGTATGGTAAAAACTTAAAACATATTCTATCTAGGTGAATTCGTTAGGTACCTTCCAAATGCTTCATCATAGAATTCTCATAGAATTCAGGAATAATTGAGTGACACAAATTGAGCATAATTAGTGTCAGATGTGTGGCATTCATTTTTAAATATATTTGATCACCTAAGGTTAAGGATGGATATTGATTCAGAACTCCCAGGGGAAAAAGATATACAAAAAACTCAGAAAGCCTTAATGAAATTCATAAGCCTCTCACTTTGATATGAAAGTCTGAAAAGTATAGCTACAATTTATCAGCCATGTTTTTCAATTTGACAGTTACATGACTGAGGCTAAGTAAAACCCATGGCAGATATAGCATTTATCCTGGTGCACCTGGGTGGCTCAGTCAGTTGAGCCTCCGACTTCAGCTCAGGTCATGATCTCACAGTTCATGGGTTTGAGCCCCGCATCAGGCTCTGTGCTGACAGCTCAGAGCCTGGAGCCTGCTTCGGATTCTGTGTCTCCCTCTCTCTCCACCTCTTCCCTGCTTGCACTCTGTCTCTCTCTCTCATAAATAAACATTTTGAAAAATTAACAAAAAATATATAGCATTCATCCATTCAACAAATATTTCCAGAGGACTTATGGTATGCAAGGATCAGCATTATATACTCTAAGCACCCTGGCCATGACTTAGCTCTTCCAGAGAAATCTGATCGGCTTTCTAGCTGAGTGATCAGAGTGATCATCTTCTTGCTGCCTTGTTTTAGAAGAAACAGCCACTCTATGTAACAAGTGAAACCAAATATCCTTGTCAAATATTTTCCTTTATATATATGTGTACTTATATATGAGCACACACGTATATAAGCACATATATAAACCTAATGTGCAATAGTAATCTTTTATAAGTTATTTAACTTCTTTGACCTTAAAAGAAGTTTCCTATAACTATAACCTTAAAAGAAGTTTCCTATAACTATAACCTTAAAAGAAGTATCCTATAACTGTGAATAACTACAGTTACACACACACACACACACACACACACACACACACACACACACACACAGAATACAAAATATCTGGACAGTATGAAGTTCTGCAATGTACGTTTAAGGAAATTTAAAAAATGGACATTTTTGTTATTTTCTCCATTCAAGCCACAAGAGAAAGAGCAAGTTAAGTATTCCAAGTTGTACACTAAAAAAAGTTAAAGATAAGGATTAAGTCTATCTGGAAAAAATTTTCATTTGTATATGGCATTATATTATAATTTAGGACTTTCCTCCACCATATTATCCTTTTCCCAGGCACTGAAATGTTCTCTTGCCTCTAGTGTGGTTCCGGAACCAGCAGACATCAGCATCACTTGGGAACTTGTTAGAAATGCAAATTATTGGATCCCTCCTCAGATCTACTAAATGAGAACCTTTGGAAGTAGTCCAACAACCTGTGTATTAATAAACCCTCCAGGTGATTCTGATACGTGCTTGTTTCAGAGCCATGGTTGTAAGATTATACATTAAACTGTGTTTTTAATTTCCACTCAATAGATGTTTATTTGGGGTCATGTAATAAGTGCTATACATTTTTCAGCCTTTGTTAATGGCACTTGTGCATCGTGTACAGTGATTTATATATATATATATATATATATATATATATATATATATATATATATATATATTTACATGACATTATGTATTATGTATGCTGGACACAACTGTGTGTTACAAGCTCCCCCAGGAGATTCTGCATGCTCAAATCTGAGAGCACTGCTCTAACTCATTATCCATTAGTCTTACCCTAAAAAGAAACCTTGTATGATCCATTGCAATAAATATAAATGTTGCATTTGTCTTTAAAGAACAAGAGGCAAAGATCTAAGAATTCTTGGCAGCACAGAGCATCTTTTTGCATTTCCAAGCAATACAGTGCATCAGCCAGAGCAGCAAATTCTGCATAAAAACACTTGGGTTTGAGTTTCTGTTCTTTTACCTCTTGGCTATAGCTTCTTAGGAAATCACTGAATATTCAAAATGATTTGTTTCCTCATCTATAAAAGGAGGTCCTTCCCTTGTGGATCTTTACAATGACTTCTACCTCTTTAAGTTCTGTGATTCAAAGCATCTCAGTCAATATGTATATTGTTATCATTTTGGAAATACCCATATTACCACTTTTTCCATTTCATTCTATTACTCAAAAGCATATCAAGACTGTATTATAACTCAATAATTAGAATATAACCCAATTAAAAAGTAAGCAAAGGATCTGAATAGATATTCCTCTAAAGAAGATATACACATGGCAAATAAGCACACAAAAAGATGCCATCAGTCAAATGCAACTCAAAACCACAATGATACTACTTCACACCATTAGAATGGCTATAATAAAAATGACTGATAATAACAAGTGTTGGTGAAAAGGTAGAGAAACCAGAACCCTGATACACTGCTGGTGGGAATGCAAAATATCGCAGCTGTTTTGAAAAACAGTTTGGTGGTTCTTCAAAATGTTAAACATCGACTTCCCGTGTGACCCAGCAATTCTACTCTTAGATATATACCAAGAGAATTGAAAACATAGGTCTATGCAAAAAGCTATGTACAGATGTTCACAAATCATCACAGCATTATGCATAATAGCCAAAAAAGTAGAAACAACCCAAACATTTACCAATGATGAATGGATAAATTGTGGTATATCCACATACTGGAATATTCTTCAACAATAAAAGGCAATTAAGTATGAATACATGTTATAATATGGATGAACCTCAAAACATTAAACGAATTGAAAGAAGATAGTCACAAAAGACTACATAGTGTATGATTTCTTTCATTTGAAATGTTCAGGATAGGCATATCCATAAAAATCCATGGAAAGTGGGGCGCCTGGGTGGCGCAGTCGGTTAAGCGTCCGACTTCAGCCAGGTCACGATCTCGCGGTCCGTGAGTTCGAGCCCCGCGTCAGGCTCTGGGCTGATGGCTCAGAGCCTGGAGCCTGTTTCCGATTCTGTGTCTCCCTCTCTCTCTGCCCCTCCCCCGTTCATGCTCTGTCTCTCTCTGTCCCAAAAATAAATAAACGTTGAAAAAAAAAATTAAAAAAAAAAATCCATGGAAAGAGAAAATGGATTCATAGATACCTAGAGCTGGAAAGACTGAAGGGAAGTGGGAGCATGGGGGTGGGGTGGGGGGTGGTAGGGACTGTTAAAGGGGAAACAGCTTCTTTGCGGATGATGGAAATGTTCTGAAATTGATTGTGGTGATGTTTGCACAGCTCCATGAATAAACTGAAAACAATGAGTTGTGCACTTTAAATGAGTGGATTGTATGATATATGAATTATATCTCAATAAACTTGTTAAAAAAAGTAAAAGCATATCAGAACCTCCTCTCCTTCTCCATTTCTCCCCCAGTCATAACAGATGACAATCAATGAGATACTAAACTAATGCATTTATGACTATAGTAGTCTGGAATGGAGTGCCATCCTACTGTATCTCATTCATTATTTTAATATTCAAGAAGTTTGGATGCAGTGTAGATTGGCCAACACACGATTCTATGTTACCTTAAAAAATTTTTTTAATGTTTATTTATTTTTGAGAGAGAGAGACAGAGTGCAAGTGGGGGAGGGGCAGAGAGAGAGAGGGAGACACAGAATCTGAAGCAGGCTCCAGGCTCTGAGCTCTCAGCACAGAGCCCGACGCGAGGCTGGAACTCACAAGCTGTGAGATCATCACCTGAGCTGAAGTTGGATGCTTAACCGAATGAGTCACCCAGAAGCCTCCACAATTCTTTGTTACTTTTGTTCAAACCCAAATGCCTAACAAAAAGCATTTACCAAGATGAATGCTAGAAGCTGCTCTTTTTATTATTATTATTATTATTATTATTATTATTATTATTATTATTATCATCATCATCATATTGGAAATGACCACCACAAACTAATGACATGCTTTGAATTGGGCACAAACAGGATATCCAGAGAATGAGCAAACATTTCTCAATTCTTTCTTTAGTCCTTGAATTCATTCATTCATTCATTCATTCATTCATTCAGTGTGAATTCTCAAAGTGAATGTGAGGGGTTTGTATAAAGGAAACTTTATCTCTTCTGAAGCTCACTAGCTTTTTAAGTCACAGACACATACAAATGGTGCTTTGAAAACTTTTGCTAAATTATACACATGAACATAACAATCTAGGAAGCAAGCTCCCAAAAACCTGCAATGATGAGGCTAGTTACAAACATAAATTGGGCCTTACAGAGCATGCTGAATAGGCGATTATTTCCTACCTGTTCTATTTCCTCAAGTTCAAGGTAGACCAAAAGACATTCCTTGTATAAGTCTCCATGACTAATTTTTCCTTAATCAAATCAGGACTGCAAATGTCCTTTTCTAATAGCACAGGACCAGAGAACATGATTTTCATTATAGAAAGGACTGTGTATACAAGAGGATATTTTAGAAATCTGGGCCAAATGGTATTTTAAGACATTAAGAGCTAGTAAGAATTTGTGTTATGTTTAACTGCATGTTACAGTAAAACAAAATCTTTAAGATGTAGGAATATAAATAGTTGATTGCTGCTAGTTAATTATGGCTTAGGCTATCAGACTGATTTTAAAAATCACATCTTTAGAAACTGCTTTTTCTATGATTGTTAGCATTTTGAGGGAATGAAGGGCTACTTTAAGAAGCTGCAACGTATAGATCTTATTCTCATGAAAATGTAAGTGGGCATAAATTTTTGCATACAGCTTCATGAGCATACCCCAGGGCAGTTCCACAGATAGCAGTTTAAGATTCCAAGAAAACTTGGAAAAAGAAAAAAAAAACAAACTAAAGATACCATGACACACCCATGGCTGTCCTGAAAAAAAGTCTGACAACACCAAATGGCAACAAGGATATGGAAAAACTATAATTCTCATACACTTTGGGAAATTATTTGGCAGTTTCTTAAAAAGTTACACATGCGGGGCGCCTGGGTGGCGCAGTCGGTTAAGCGTCCGACTTCAGCCAGGTCACGATCTCGCGGTCCGGGAGTTCGAGCCCCGCGTCGGGCTCTGGGCTGATGGCTCAGAGCCTGGAGCCTGCTTCCGATTCTGTGTCTCCCTCTCTCTCTGCCCCTCCCCCGTTCATGCTCTGTCTCTCTCTCTGTCCCAAAAATAAATAAACGTTGAAAAAAAAAAAAATTAAAAAAAAAAAAAAAAAAAGTTACACATGCATCTGTACTGTGACCAGACGTCACATGTGTACATGTGTACATGTGTACATGTCACTCTGAGGTATTTGCCCAAAAGAAGTGAAAACATGTGTCTGCTCAAGGTCTTGTATAAGACTTTCCTTAGCCTTGTTCTTAACAGCCAAAATCTAGAAAAAATTCAAATGGCCATTAATAGGAATATAAATAAATTGTGGCATATTTATACAATGGAATTTTATGCAGAAAACAATAAAATAATGTGCTACTTACATCTGCCATAATATATAGCTAAATTTCAAAAACATTATGCTGAATGGAAGAAGCCAAGCACAAGAAAGTATGAAGTTCTACAACAGGCGAAGTGAACATACTTCAGTAGAAATCAGAACAATAACTGCCTCTGAAGGGTGTGATAGACTAGAAGAAGCCTCATGGGATTTTTCTGGCATGCTAGAAATTTTCTACGTCTTGATAGAAGTATGGATTACACAGGTGTATCCACTTGTCAAAATTCGTTGAACTGTGTACTTAATATCTATGTGTTTTGCTTTTTATAAAATATGTCAATAAAACATTTTGTAGAAAACAGATAAATTGGAAATCTATAAGTATCAGTATAGTAAGAGAATTTAGATTTTTACCTATATATTCAAGCAAGTATTAATATAATTACTGGAAGAGATGGAGTTGCTTCTTTAAATCGTATAGACATTACATATGAATGTGAAGCTGTAGATAGAAAGGATGACACCTCTAGAAGAAATATGACTTTGTACTTTTATACGGCTTATTTAGCATTTTTCCTACATCTTTTGTTTGAGTCTCATGGAAACTCTGTGAGAAGCAAGTATGATTGCTACCCCCTTATTGTGCAGATGAGGAAACTGAGGGTTCCACCGAGGCCACAGAGTCCATTTGTGGCAGAACTAAGATCAGAACCCTTATTTTCTTCTTTTTTTTAAGTTTATTAATTTATTTTTGGAGAGAGACAGAGACAGCATGAGTGTGGGAGGGGCAGAGAGAGAGGGGGAGAGAGAATCCCAAGCAGGCTCCTTACTACCATTGCAGAGCCCCACACAGGGCTCGAACTCACGAAGCTGTGAGATCATGACCTGAGATGAAATCGAGCCAGAAGCTTCACTGACTGAGCCACCCAGGTGCCCTAGAACCCTTATTTTCTAAAGGAAGTTTAGTGCTTATTTTACCTCTATTCCTTTAGAGAAAGGAAAATTACAATAGCCAGAGAAACATATAAGATTAGATTCCAGAACATGAATTTTATTTAGTGAATTAAAAATCCAAAGTATCTGATACATACCCTTTAGAGCCTCTAGAGCCCTCCTGTATTTAGGTCTCAATAATACTTTGCTCACTGGAAAAGCATGGCTGGACCATACCAATAACACTCTGGGTTAGTTTGAGCTTCTCTGTTACTCAGCATCAAGCTTCAGTAGTAATTTTAAGGATACATGTAATTAAGAGCATGGGCAAAGCCAGGAGAGGTCCAGGACAAGGATGGTAGCTGCCCAGATCCTTTTGTCCTGCATCAGACATGTACTATCTAGCCCAGAGCAATAATAGGGCCTCCAAAGAGATTTGTGGATTACCTCACACAGCAAGGAGATTTTAGGTTATGAATCATCTCCATTTTATACCCAGATCATTATGTGACTGACGTGAAACCCACCAAGGAGCCATGCCAATCCATAGACTCTAAATTAGTTTTCCATAAGCAATCCTAATCCAGGGTCATTCCTGCTTAAAGCATTCCATATGTGGATACTCTCCTCCTAGTCAATCTCAATTTATTTACCAGGAGACCAATTATCAGCATGTTTATCACGAGATTACATCAGATCACTTGCTTTCTTTGTCTCCCAAAAGTGTCCTCCTGGTAGCAGGAGAGAAATACTTGTAGGCCAGCTGATTAATTTTCTCCTCCTCAGGACTGAAATCCAAGTGCTACCTCATGGACCACAATCTAACCCTCCACACCTTAGTTCTCTGATTCTCTATTAGGAGGCTTCTCTTGAGCAAACTGGAGGGCATGGAGCTAGTGAGGCACCTCTGAGCAGAGCCATCTCAAGGACCAGGTAATTGGGTCATGATGGTGGCAGTGATTTAGGGAATAGTGTGAAGAGGGAAAAAGTGCCACCTAAACAAAGAAATTAAATATTGGGGTCCATTTATTGAAGGCTCACTACTACAAGGTTAGAAGGGAGTATCACCTTGGGGCACCTGGGTGGCTCAGTCAGGTAAGCATCCGACTTCAGCTCAGGTCATGATCTCACACCCTGTGAGTTCAAGCCCCGAGTCGGGTTCTGTGCTGACAGAGCCTGGAGCCTGTTTCAGATTCTGTGTCTCCCTCTCTCCCTGCCCCTCCCCTGCTCATGCTCTGCCTCTCTCTGTCTCAAAAATAAATGAAAACATGTAAAAAATGTTTTTAAATTAAAAAAAGAAGGGAGTATTACCTTGATTTTACTGATGTAGAGCTGAGGCTCAGAGAGGTTAACTCACTTACCCAAGGTCACACAACAAGTGGGGGACAAAATCAAGATTTAAACACAAAATAGTTTGAGACCAAATTTCAACCTCAAAGTGCTACCCATCCCCTTCTTCACCGTGCTTATGATGCTAGAGCTTGCAATCTGCAAACCACAGTTTGGTTTTTCCAGCTGCTCATTGCTAGGCATTGCCACCAGGGACACTAGAGGAAGACTGCAAGGCTGATGGAGAGAGAAGGGATATGCTTTCTCCTGTTTACTTCCTGTTCCTAAAAGCATCACACCAGAAATGCCTCTTCACCTCAACATTAGCAGGGTCCTCCTAGAGTAGCAGCTAAATCCAGTTTTTAGTTTCTCAGATGCTTGTAAAACCAGCCTCAGAAACCCCTGCAACAGCCAGCTCCTCCTCAAAGCTCTGAGTCCCAGACTCCAGGACCATTTTCTGAGTTTCCAAGTTTTAATAATTCTAACGTCTTCTATCTTTTCCCTCAAACCTAGGGGTGGTAGCTGCATCCTGCAATTGCTACCTCTCTGATATCTCTGTATTCTCTTTTTGCTCTTTTCAATTATGTAGTTAACAATCCTTTAAATTCCCTCAGCTCAGATACCTAGTATGATGTCTATCATCTACCATACATTCTTGCTCTCCACTGCCCATTCATGTCTTCCATTTGTCTCCATATGGCAAAGTGGGTAGGAGTGTCCCTCTCGCTTACACATATCCTGCTTATGTTAGCTTTAACTTTAGTGGGGATGTAAGGGTCCTAGGAAGGAAACTGAAGTTTATGTAACTAGTGCCCTCTACACCTTTTCAGTCAAGTCCAAGCCAATGAGTATGCTTAATTTGATATATATTATTTTTTACCCCTTTACTGAAGTATAATTTATGGAAAATGAACTGCATCCCTTCAAGAGGTACAATTTGCATTTTGAGACATGTATGCGTCTGGAAACCATTGACACTTCAAGATACAGAACATTTCCTTCCCCTACCCAAGTTTTCCCCATCTCCCTTTTCAGTCAGTCCCTCCCTCTACTCAGACAATCAACCAACCAATTTACTTCTGTTGCTATAAATTCATTTTCATTTTCTAGGAGTTTATATCAATGTAATTATATAATATGTAGTCTTTTTTCTCTGGCTTCTTTCACTCAATGTAATGATTTTGAGATTTATCCATGTTGTTGTATTTATCAGTCATTCAATTCTTTTTATTGCTGAAAAAAGCCGGTTGTATGAATGTACTATAGTTTGTTCATTCATTCAAATGTTGATTAACATTTGGGTAATTTCCAGTTTGGGGTTATCATGACTAAAGCCACTATGAATATTTATGTATAAATCTCTCTGTGGTAAATACCTAGGAGGGAAGATGTTACTTTTAAATTTAGGTGTAACATACAAAAAGTGCACAAATCATAAATATACATAATGATCATTGCTTATATTCATATGCATCTGTGCAACACCATCCAGATTAAGATTTAGAACATTTTTAATACTTAGAAGGTGCCCCTTCCTAGTCAGCAGACTCCTGCAGAGATCGTTACTATTCTTCCTTTTTTTAATGATTAACAGAAGATTTATTTAAACAATAATACATAAAGTCATCATTGCCAGACTTAATATGAAATGTTAAATGTTCAATCCAATTTTCTTTCCTGGATCAGTTTTTCTTTCCTATCTCTGTCAGTTTTGAAAACATAATACCAGAAGAAGAGGGGCCCAATTCCAAACAGAGCTCCTAAGAATAAGATCTTGGGAGTAGGTCTGTAATTCGGATAGATATTTGCTGATCTTGCATGGGTCCCACGATTCAAGGCAGGATCTTCGATGAGCCCTCAGCGGCTGGGGTCATTGTATTGAAGCAGGTACTCCTGTTTAAGTCGGGTTCTTGTGGTCAAACGCTTGGCTTGCGCCTTCCAGAGATATGTTGTATTCGGCTGGGTCGAGGGTGGAGGATAGGGTGGCCAGGCGCGATGGCTGGTACTTGGGGAACGACATCTTGGCAATCCAGCACACAAGTGCGGATCATCACTCTTCTGACTTCGGTCTCCATTGATTAGTTTTGCTTGTTTTGGGACATCATATAAAAGGAATTATAAAGTGTATATGCATCCTTTTGTGTCTGGCTTCTCTTGCTCAACAACTTTCTATGAGATTCACTCATGGTGTTCTGCGGGATTGGAGTCCATTCTTTTTATTGTAGTGCCATTGCATTGTATAAATTGTGTACACTGCATTGTATAAATACACCACATTTACTTATCCATTCCCTTGTTGATGGACATAAGAGTTGTTCCCAGGTTTCTTTTCTTACAGCTACTATGGACATTCTTGCCCATGACTTTGGTGAACATAAAATCACATTTTTCTTGACCCAATAATGGAATTATGGGCCCACATAAAGGCCATGTTTAGCTTTTCACAGTGGTTTTATCTATTTACATACCTACCACCAATGTATGACAATTCCAATTACTTCATATCCTCATCAATACTTAGTATTGAAGGTCTTTTTAATTTTAGTCATTCTGGGAGATGTGCTGTGTGATCTCATTTTGGTTTTAATTTATATTTCCCTGATGAAAAATTATGTTGGGAACTTTTCATACACTTAATGGTCATTTGAATATACTCTTTGGTGAAGTATCTGTTCAAGGTTTTTTCCATTTTTAATTACATTGTCTTTTTATTATTGATTTGTAGGATTTTTTACATGTGCTGAATATAAACCTTTTGAAATATCTCCTTCTTGTCTGTGGCTTGCATTCTCACTTTTCAGTGTTTTTGATGAATATAATTTTTCTTATTTTAATGAAGTCTAATTTATCAACCATAGCTTTTATGATAATTGCTATTTGTATCTTTACAAAATCTTTGCCTAACCCAAGGTTATTTAATACTAATTTAAGATAATTTACTTATGTGAAATTTCAGGGTTTCAGGGGCCAGGGTTTACATTTTGTGTAATGAATTTTAAATTTTGTGCCCTAGTAGACAGTACTGACATTCATGAGAGAGTGAGGGGGAGTCTCACAAAATAAGGAATAAGGATAGAGACAGAGTTCAAAAGAGAAGGAAAGGTATGAAGGGAGAAGGGGATGAGTGAAAAGACATGATGGAAAGAAACAGGAGGGAAAGAGAAAGAGGGTGAGGAAAATAAGGGACACCTCCCCAGCCTGAGCAAGGAGTGCTTTCAGGAATCTGAGGACTCAGGCCAGGAAGGGAAAAGCCAAGTAGGCAGACCAAAAGTCCCTCCTCCCGTCCTCCCAAGCCTTCCTTCCCTCTCTGTGCTCAGGCCAGCAAGCACTTACCCTTGAAAAGCATTTTTTTAAAGCACTGCCTGCAGGGCACCTGGGTAGCTCAATCCGTTAAGCATCCGATTCAATTTCGGCTCATGTCATGATCTCATGGTTTGTGAGTTCAAGCCCTGTATCAGGCTCTGCACTGACTACAGAGCCTGCTTGGGATTCTGTCTCTCTCTCTCTCTCTCTCTCTCTCTCTCTCTCTCTGTCTCTCTCTCTCTCTCTCTCAAAAAAAAAAAAAAAAAAAAAAAACCAAAAAATTTTTTTAAAACATTGGCTGATTTTATTATAAGAAATCTTTATTGGGGCGCCTGGGTGGCGCAGTCGGTTAAGCGTCCGACTTCAGCCAGGTCACGATCTCGCGGTCCGTGAGTTCGAGCCCCGCGTCAGGCTCTGGGCTGATGGCTCAGAGCCTGGAGCCTGTTTCCGATTCTGTGTCTCCCTCTCTCTCTGCCCCTCCCCCGTTCATGCTCTGTCTCTCTCTGTCCCAAAAATAAAATAAACGTTGAAAAAAAAAAATTAAAAAAAAAAAAAAAAGAAATCTTTATTTCCCAAGAACAAGCTAAGACATCACTAATTAACATGTACCTGAAGACACATCTAGGTTATAACCCTGACAAAATGTGTAGTACTTGTAAATGTGGGTTTTAGAGCCACATAAACCTAGGTGCCATTACTTACCCACTCCTGTCCTTGGGTAAGTTAATCAGCTTCTGTGAAGCTCAGTTTCTTCATGTATTAAATAAGTATTCATTCATTCATTCATTCATCAAATAATTTGTTGAGTACCTGTTATGTGCCAGGGACTGTTTTAAGCACAGTGAGTTTATACATAAAGTGAAAAAATTCTTTACCCTCATGAAGCTTTCCTTCTAACAGGGAAAGCAGACACTAAACAAGATGAAATAGTATAATGCCTCATATGTTATATAGTGATAAGTAGGGAGTAGTGAAAAGTGATAATATTCTGGGTGTATTTTGAAGGTAGAAGCAACATAATTTATTTCTGGACCCAGTGTGTAGTATAAAAGAGACATAAGGAATGTTAGGAGAAGTTAAGAAGGACACTAAGATTTGTGGCGTGAGCAATTGGAAGAATGGAGTTAACCATTACCCAAGATGGAGAAAATGGCAGGAGATACTGGATGAGCTCAGTTTGGGGTACATTACATTTTAGATGCTCTTAGACATCCAGAAGATCTCAAGTTGGCAGTTGTATGTATAAGTTCAGAGAAGAAGCGCAGATACATTTGGAAGTCATTAATGAATTAATAGTATTCAGAGTCATAAAACTGGATGAGATCATCCAAAGAGTCATTATGAGGAAAGAATATATAAATGTTGTTCCATTCATAGAGTTGTTGGTGGTAATGTGTGTGTCGTGTGTGTGTGTGTGTGTGTGTGTGTGTGTGTGTGTGTGGCGTATGTGTGTGTGTGTGGTTTAGTTGGATTAAAGCTAAGAGTTTTATTTATTGAGTTTTTTGTGTATGCCAGATAATAAGATAAGAGCTTAGATCCCTTAACTGATTTAATTTTCTAGGGAACAGGTGATAGCGTTTTCTCCACTTTTAAGATTATTTTCTGAGAAAGTTTATATTTACCCAATGTCATAGGATTAGTAAGTGATAAAACCAAGATTTGAACCCAGAACCCATATTCTTAACCTATATACTCTCTACCATGTTCTTAACCTATATACTCTATATAAAAATGTAATGTTTGTTGGTCTGTTGGTCATTCTAATACATGATAAGCACTTAATTAAATGCCTCTCCCCACCACTATATACCAGCTTGTACCTTGGACAATAACTGGTTTGACCATGGCTTTGAGATCCTCATTTTCTTTTTTTTTTTTTTTTTTTTTTTGAGATCCTCATTTTCAAATGTGCATATTAGGGGCGCCTGGGTGGCGCAGTCGGTTAAGCGTCCGACTTCAGCCAGGTCACGATCTCGCGGTCCGTGGGTTCGAGCCCCGCGTCAGGCTCTGGGCTGATGGCTCAGAGCCTGGAGCCTGTTTCCGATTCTGTGTCTCCCTCTCTCTCTGCCCCTCCCCCGTTCATGCTCTGTCTCTCTCTGTCCCAAAAATAAATAAACGTTGAAAAAAAAAATTAAAAAAAAAACAAAAAACAAAACAAATGTGCATATTAATAATCATAATGACTCCTCTACCCAACTAATAGAGCCATTATGAAGGCCAAATGAGGTAATGTCTAAAAATGTGGATCACAGATGGCTCCATACTTGTTAGAGCGCATTATCACTATCACTTCAAAAGAAGCCTGAGTTTTGTGATTATGATAGAATCAGATCAATGAGTTCTGCTCATGAAATATGCACTCCAACTACTCAGAAGTATTGTACTTTAGAGAAATGTTATTCTTTGTCTGAGATGTTTGACCTTGACTTGGGACTAATATTTCAACATCTGACTGCTCATAAACTGGAACATAAACTGAAATACTTACTTGCAGAAATAAAAATAGAAAATTCCCATGATGGCAAGAATTTTTTTAAATCAAGGCTTTGGATTTTTTTTTCAGTTATACTACTGGAATTTCTCAACATTCAATTATCTTTGTAAGCTTATGGACTAACATGAAAGCCTATTAGTTGGGTGAGAAGTATTTGTATCGCTCATTAGAAAATGTTTAGGAAACATTAGAAAATGTTTCTATACATATTCTCATAGCTGGAGGAAATTTGACCCAGTACTCAAAATTCCCAGTCTCTGCTTTTTAAGGAGTAAATAAACAGATGGACAAAGTTCTGACACACTGGCAAAACCTTTACATAATAGGCTTTTCAAATGCTCAGCCTAAATAGTTTTCTTCTCTTCATAGCATCTGCCCATAGATATGATAGAGTGTAAGACTCAAACAGGGAACCTCTCTGGTTATGGGTTACTTTCGTGACCACCAATCAGCAGAGTTTTGTCAGAAACTCCAGAAACTTTTCAGTCAAAACAATACAAGATAGAAAAAACAGAACTACAATCAACTAAAATCTACTGACCTCTGATTATACACTGATCCTTGTACCCTATATTCTAAGGAGATTTAAAATTAAATAAATAAAAGTTTGCCCCCTCCTCTAGCAGCCACAATCTATGATCAAAACCACACATAGATGAAAAGCAATTTTAAATAATTATAAACAACATTTGAACAAAAATTAACAATATAAGAATGACCATGATTTTTAATATGTGAAGGGGACTCAAAACGAGGAAAAAGTATTAATGGAATGAGTCATCATGAAAGAGTTCATGGAGGTTGACTAGAGGTAGCTGTATCCATTTGAAACATTTTATTTCCTACCAGATAATTTATTATCTTCTTCAGCCATAGATATTGGATGATCTTTAATAGTATTTAACTGCTCTGTGACTCAGTTTCCTCATACAGCAAACAGAAAAACCATGCTCTTCATCTCTTATATAATTCCCAGTGATATTTGGAAAACACCAAGAAGTATCTCATTTTCTTATTGCAGGTATATTTGAGATAAAATGCAGGTAAATTATATTATATGTCAAGGAAACTTATATCTGTGATAATTAAAAGTTGACACAGTAAGCCAACTTATCTCTGCAGCCTAAACTTAAGGTAGATAAAAATAAAAATCTTATGACAAGGTAGATTCACACAGAATTGTGAATGAAGCTTACAGGTTTTTAAACATTTCAGTCAGCATTTTTAATGACCAGGAGTGGGATGTTGAGAAATAAATCAGTAAGGCGCTTTTGGCAAATGAATAAGTGTTTTTTGTCTTTCGTGGGGGATTTTTGAGAATTAAGTTTTTGAAAAATCAGGTCAAAATCAATTAACTCTATTGCCACCGAGAGCATCTGAACAATTTATTTTCCCTGTGTTAATTGGACACCAGAGATTTCTTTAGTCAATTCCTAAATAAAAGATGTACAAGGAATTCTTCCATCTAATTCAAACTCTGAGAACAGGCCCAGGAAATCTTTGTTAAATAAGTGAATCAGTAAATCAATCAATCATTAAAAATAGACACTTATATACTGAAAATGATCCTGCTCTTTTGGGAAGGAATGATCTGTAATTATTATTATATTTGTCAAGTATTTTTCTATCTAAAGTTGAAGTTACAGGATTCTAGAATTCTCTTTTTTTTTTTTTTCAATGTTTATTTTTATTTTGGGGACAGAGAGAGACAGAGCATGAACGGGGGAGGGGCAGAGAGAGAGGGAGACACAGAATCGGAAACAGGCTCCAGGCTCTGAGCCATCAGCCCAGAGCCTGACGCGGGGCTCGAACTCCTGGACCGCGAGATAGTGACCTGGCTGAAGTCGGACGCTTAACCGACTGCGCCACCCAGGCGCCCCACTAGAATTCTCTTTAAGGTAGTTACCTGGGTGCCAAGTTATCAAACAGAACTATGTAAAGTAAGCAAGCTCAAGACCTATCAATATTCTTTGTTCTACCCATAAACTGAAAACTATAGAAATTCCTGACAAGAAACAGGAATTTACCATGGGTTTTAACAAGTTGTTCCAGCTAAAACAGAACGAGACAAAAAGTTTGTGCTAGAGGCAGCTGAGAAGCAAGCAGAACTGATAGACCCCTTGGAATAGGGCTCACCACTAAAGTCCCCTCAAAGAGGTTCATATTCACAGGTGAGTAGATAAATAGAACCACACCTAAAAACCTGCTGGTGAGTATAGTTCCGACACAATGGAAAGAAATGGACTTGAGATGAAGAAACTACTTCCAGGAGTCACTTCCACCTGTAGCTCAAGGCAGAGGAAAGAAGATACTATGCTACCTGGCTGAGGCTCAAGATAGTTCTGTGTGGGGAGGAAGGCCTATTGTAACAGGCTTCACAGACCAGTGCAACTTCTTCGAGGAGGCCAGGGCCAGAGAATGCAGGTCTAGGGTCTAAACCCAAGGCAGGTTCCTACTAAAGTTTGTTAAGGGAATTAAAATGTGCCCCCGACATAGTGGTAGCCTATGGGGGGAAGCCCTGGGTAGACACCAATACCCAAAAGCTTACTTGAGAGCCCTTCTCAGCACCCTTAGATAAAGTTCAAACTCAGCATAACAAACACAAAAACCTCATGATCATTTCCTGAAAAACAGGTCTTTCACCTTTTATTGCTCCCTAACTCAGCAAGTGGCATGCCCATCTCTACAGTCTTCTAATTCAGAAAGCTAGGCCTCCCTCTCTCCCACCCTCCACATCCAAGTCTTCTTAAACATGGCCACTCCTCTCCATGTCCTCCATGATGTAGTTCAAGCCACTATCATTTTTATGTGTGTGCATTTATAAGTAGCCTTCTAAAGAATATCCCCTGAACCACTTTTGTCCCCTATAATCCATTCTCTACCCACAGCCAGAATGGGCATCTTTTCAAAATGCAAATCTGATCATGTCATACCACTTAGTCAAAACCCTCTGAAGGCTTCTCATTACTTTGGGGATAAAGAGGGAAACTCTTCAGGGCTCCTGGGTGGCTCAGTCAGTTATGTGTCTGACTCTTGATTTCAGCTCAGATCATGATCTCACAGTTCATGGGATCAAGCCCCACATTGGGCTCTGCACTGACAGCATGAAGCCTGCTTGGGATTCTCTTTCTGCTTCTCTCTCTGCCCCTCCCCTGTTTGCACACTCTCTCTCTCTCAAAATAAACTTTAAAAAATCTATTCAGGGCATCTGGATGTCTCATTCGGTTCAGTGTCCAATTTCAGCTCAGGTCATGATCTCACAGCTCGTGGGTTGGAGCCCCATGTCAGGCTCTGTGCTGAGAGCTCACAGCCTGGAGCCTGCTTCGGATTCTGTGTCTCCCTCTCGCTCTCTGCCCCTCCTCCACTCACACTCTGTCTCTTTCTCTCAAAAATAAACAAACATTAAAAAAAAAATTTTTTTTAATCTGTTTAAAAAAAGAGGGAAACTCTTCAACACAGTCTATAAAGCCTGCAATGCTCTAGCTTCTGCCAACTTCTCCAGCCTTTTCTAGTTACACATTGTTCCTCAACAATTGAGCCACTGCTTCCTTCTCTCAAGCCTTTCACACTCACTAAATTCCATCTTACCAAAAGGCCTTTCCATCTTGGAATTCCATCTCATCCTTTCAAGCTTCAGCTCAAATGGCTTCTCCCCAAGAAAGCTTTCCTGACTTCCCTGGCCAGGTTAAGGCTCCCTTGTCTACGTTCTCATTATATCAGGAGTCCTTCTCATGTAACTCTTCTCATGCCTACAATTTTACATTGACTCACACAATTTGTTTTATTACTACTAGTATTCTCCCTAGACTCCAAATTCCCAGAGTATCCAGTGAGAGACTGTTTTTGTCACCACTGGACCTCAAGCTCCCAGCAAATAGCAAATAGGCCACGTATTGCTTAAAACCTAAATGAATGAATGGCACATAAATGGAAGTCAAAAAGACCCAGAGACCATCTGAGTATCCATCTTCCTGATTCTAGTCTCCTTTATGTGTGACCAAGAATAATTCTAAAACAAAGTGTATTTTGTTACAACTTGTTCCCCTAGCCCAAAACCCCTTGATGAATGAAGATTTGACTGTAAGAGGGTGAAGTTCTTGTTATAGTTCCATCAAGAGACAAGGCTTTGGTCACTGCCAAGCTAGCATCTTTAAATCTTGTTGATAAAATAAAGAATTTTGCACCCCAATGTTTATAGCAGCACTATTGACAATAGCCAAAGTATGGAAAGAGCCCACATGTCTATCAAAAGTTGAATGGATAAAGAAGATGTGATGTATACACACACACACACACACACACACACACATGCACGCACACACAGTGGAGTATTACTCAGCAATCAAAAAGAATGAAATCTTGCCAGGGTCCCTGGGTGGCTCAGTCAGTTGAGTGTCCGACTTTGGCTCAGGTCATGACCTCAGGGTTTGTGGGTTCAAGTCCCATATCAGGCTCTGTGATGACAGCTTAGAGCCTAGAGACTGCTTCAGATTCTGTGTCTTCCCCTCTCTCTCTGCCCATCCCCCACTCACGGTGTATGTCTCAAAAATGAATAAACGTTAATAAAATGTTTTTAATAAAAAAATGAAAGCAATCTTGCCATTTGCAACAATGTGGACGGAACTAGAATGTATTATGCTAAGCAAAATTAGTTAGAGAAAGATAAATATATGACTTCACTCATGGAATTTAAGATACAAAACAGATGAACATAAGGGAAGGGAAGCAAAAATAACACAAAAACAGGGAGGGGTACAAAACATGAGAGACTCTTAAATACAGAGAACAAACTGAGGGTTGCTGGAGGGGTTGTGGCTGGCAGATGGGCTAAATGGGCAAAGGGCATTAAGGAAGACACTTGTTTGGATGAGCACTGTGTGTTATACATAAGGGATGAATCACTGGATTCTACTCCTGAAATCATTATTGCACTATATGATAACTAACTTGGATGTAAATTAAAAAAAAAAAGAATTTTTTTTACCTGTAATGTAAGTGCAACTTTAATGAAGGTCATTTTTGACATGTGTAGAGTATAAAAATTGTTAAACCTAGGACAATGGAAAAATATTTTCATAATAATGTTTATCAAGGTTCTTTTTTTTTAAGTTTATTTATTTTTGAGAAAGAGAGCACTAGCTGGGGAGGGGCAGAGAGAGGGAGACAGAGGATCCAAAGTGGGCTCTGCACACTCACAAACCATGAAATCATGACCTGAGCCAAACTGGATGCTTAACCAACTGGGGCAAACAGGTGCCCCTATTCATCAAGGTTCTGATTCAAGATGGTGACTTAGCCACATCCTAAACTCACCTCTTCCCATTGACACCCCAAATTTACAGCTATCTACAGAAAAAAAATCCTCCAAAAAAACCCTCTAGAAACTGTGAATAACCCTTTCATATTGAGCAAATGAGATGAAAACCACATTGAAGCAGGTAGAAGCCGAGACACAATCGCCATAAACCCTGCCCCCACAACCCAAAGGGAACTCAAAACCTGAAGAGGAAAGGGTTTGTACCCCACATCAGGTTCCCCAACTTTAAAAAATTTTTTTTATTTTTACATTTATTTATTTTTGAGAGACAGAGAGAGAGGGAGACACAGAATCGGAAGCAGGCTCCAGGCTCCAAGCTGTCAGCACAGAGCCCGATGCAGGGCTTGAACCCACGAGAGCTATGAGATCATGACCTGGGCCAAAGTCAGACGCTTAACCGACTGAGCCACCCAGGTGCCCCCAGGTACCCCAACTTTTAAGACTGACATCTGAAAGATGAGCCTCCAAACATCTGGCTTTGAAGACCAACAAGGCTTGTGTCCTTAAGACCCACAGGACTGTGGTGAACTGAGGAACGTCTCTTACAGAGCCCACATGCAGACTCACCCACCCCAAGGCCCCACACAGAAGCGGCCCTTTGAAAAGTGCCCAGACTTGCTGATCAAAAAGGATTTAAATAATATAACAGAAAGTGAATTTAGAATAATAGTCATAAAATTAATCGCCGGGCTTGAAAACAGTATACAGGACAGCAGAGAATCCCTTGCTACAGAGATCAAGGGACTAAGGAACAGTCACGAGGAGCTGAAAAAAGCTTTAAATGAAATGCAAAACAAAATGGAAACCACCACAGCTCGGATTGAAGAGGCAGAGGAGAGAATAGGTGAACTAGAAGATAAAGTTATGGAAAAAGAGGAAGCTGAGAAAAAGAGAGATAAAAAAATCCAGGAGTATGAGGGGAAAATTAGAGAACTAAGTGATACACTAAAAAGAAATAATATATGCATAATTGGTATCCCAGAGGAGGAAGAGAGAGGGAAAGGTGCTGAAGGGGTACTTGAAGAAATAATAGCTGAGAACTTCCCTGAACTGGGGAAGGAAAAAGGCATTGAAATCCAAGAGGCACAGAGAACTCCCTTCAGACGTAACTTGAATCGATCTTCTGCACGACATATCATAGTGAAACTGGCAAAATACAAGGATAAAGAGAAAATTCTGAAAGCAGCAAGGGGTAAACGTGCCCTCACATATAAAGGGAGACCTATAAGACTCATGACTGATCTCTCTTTTGAAACTTGGCAGGCCAGAAAGAATTGGCACGAGATTTTCAGTGTGCTAGACAGAAAAAATATGCAGCCGAGAATCCTTTATCCAGCAAGTCTGTCATTTAGAATAGAAGGAGAGATAAAGGTCTTCCCAAACAAACAAAAACTGAAGGAATCTGTCACCACTAAACCAGCCCTACAAGAGATCCTAAGGGGGACCCTGTGAGACAAAGTACCAGAGACAACACTACAAGCATAAAACATACAGACATCACAATGACTCTAAACCCGTATCTTTCTATAATAACACTGAATGTAAATGGATTAAATGCGCCAACCAAAAGACACAGGGTATCAGAATGGATAAAAAAACAAGACCCATCTATTTGCTGTCTACAAGAGACTCATTTTAGACCTGAGGACACCTTTAGACTGAGAGTGAGGGGATGGAGAACTATTTATCATGCTACTGGAAGCCAAAAGAAAGCTGGAGTAGCCATACTTATATCAGACAAACTAGACTTTAAATTAAAGGCTGTAACAAGAGATGAAGAAGGACATTATATAATAGTTACAGGGTCTATTCATCAGGAAGAGCTAACAATTATAAATGTCTATGCGCCGAATACCGGAGCCCCCAAATATATAAAACAACTACTCATAAACATAAGCAACCTTATTGATAAGAATGTGGTAATTGCAGGGGACTTTAACACCCCACTTACAGAAATGGACAGATCATCTAGACACACGGTCAGTAAAGAAACAAGGGCCCTGAATGAGACATTGGATCAGATGGACTTGACAGATATATTTAGAACTCTGCATCCCAAAGCAACAGAATATACTTTCTTCTCGAGTGCACATGGAACATTCTCCAAGATAGATCATATACTGGGTCACAAAACAGCCCTTCATAAGTTTACCAGAATTGAAATTATACCATGCATACTTTCAGAACACAATGCTATGAAGCTTGAAATCAACCACAGAAAAAAGTCTGGAAAACCTCCAAAAGCATGGAGGTTAAAGAACACCCTACTAACGAATGAGTGGGTCAACCAGGCAATTAGAGAAGAAATTAAAAAATATATGGAAACAAACGAAAATGAAAATACAACAATCCAAATGCTCTGGGATGCAGCGAAGGCAGTCCTGAGAGGAAAATACATTGCAATCCAGGCCTATCTCAAGAAACAAGAAAAATCCCAAATACAAAATCTAACAGCACACCTAAAGGAAATAGAAGCAGAACAGCAAAGACACCCCAAACCCAGCAGAAGAAGAGAAATAATAAAGATTAGAGCAGAAATAAACAATATAGAGTCTAAAAAAACTGTAGAGCAGATCAACGAAACCAAGAGTTGGTTTTTTGAAAAAATAAACAAAATTGACAAACCTCTAGCCAGGCTTCTCAAAAAGAAAAGGGAGATGACCCAAATAGATAAAATCATGAATGAAAATGGAATTATTACAACCAATCCCTCAGAGATACAAACAATTATCAGGGAATACTATGAAAAATTATATGCCAACAAATTGGACAACCTGGAAGAAATGGACAAATTCCTGAACACCCACACTCTTCCAAAACTCAATCAGGAGGAAATAGAAAGCTTGAACAGACCCATAACCAGCGAAGAAATTGAATCGGTTATCAAAAATCTCCCAACAAATAAGAGTCCAGGACCAGATGGCTTCCCAGGGGAGTTCTACCAGACGTTTAAAGCAGAGATAATACCTATCCTTCTCAAGCTATTCCAAAAAATAGAAAGGGAAGGAAAACTTCCAGACTCATTCTATGAAGCCAGTATTACTTTGATTCCTAAACCAGACAGAGACCCACTAAAAAAAGAGAACTACCGGCCAATATCCCTGATGAATATGGATGCAAAAATTCTCAACAAGATACTAGCAAATCGAATTCAACGGCATATAAAAAGAATTATTCACCATGATCAAGTGGGATTCATTCCTGGGATGCAGGGCTGGTTCAACATTCGCAAATCAATCAACGTGATACATCACATTAACAAAAAAAGAGAGAAGAACCATATGATCCTGTCAATCGATGCAGAAAAGGCATTTGACAAAATCCAGCACCCTTTCTTAATAAAAACCCTTGAGAAAGTCGGGATAGAAGGAACATACTTAAAGATCATAAAAGCCATTTATGAAAAGCCCACAGCTAACATCATCCTCAACGGGGAAAAACTGAGAGCTTTTTCCCTGAGATCAGGAACACGACAGGGATGCCCACTCTCACCGCTGTTGTTTAACATAGTGCTGGAAGTTCTAGCATCAGCAATCAGACAACAAAAGGAAATCAAAGGCATCAAAATTGGCAAAGATGAAATCAAGCTTTGGCTTTTTGCAGATGACATGATATTATACATGGAAAATCCGATAGACTCCACCAAAAGTCTGCTAGAATTGATACATGAATTCAGCAAAGTTGCAGGATACAAAATCAATGTACAGAAATCAGTTGCATTCTTATACACTAACAATGAAGCAACAGAAAGACAAATAAAGAAACTGATCCCATTCACAATTGCACCAAGAAGCATAAAATACCTAGGAATAAATCTAACCAAAGATGTAAAGGATCTGTATGCTGAAAACTATAGAAAGCTTACGAAGGAAATTGAAGAAGATTTAAAGAAATGGAAAGACATTCCCTGCTCATGGATTGGAAAAATAAATATTGTCAAAATGTCAATACTACCCAAAGCTATCTACACATTCAATGCAATCCCAATCAAAATTGCACCAGCATTCTTCTCGAAACTAGAACAAGCAATCCTAAAATTCATATGGAACCACAAAAGGCCCTGAATAGCCAAAGGAATTTTGAAGAAGAAGACCAAAGCAGGAGGCATCACAATCCCAGACTTTAGCTTCTACTACAAAGCTGTCATCATCAAGACAGCATGGTATTGGCACAAAAACAGACACATAGACCAATGGAATAGAATAGAAACCCCAGAACTAGACCCACAAACGTATGGCCAACTCATCTTTGACAAAGCAGGAAAGAACATCCAATGGAAAAAAGACAGCCTCTTTAACAAATTGTGCTGGGAGAACTGGACAGCAACATGCAGAAGGTTGAAACTAGACCACTTTCTCACACCATTCACAAAAATAAACTCAAAATGGATAAAGGACCTGAATGTGAGACAGGAAACCATCAAAACCCTAGAGGAGAAAGCAGGAAAAGACCTCTCTGACCTCAGCCGTAGCAATCTCTTACTCGACACATCCCCAAAGGCAAGGGAATTAAAAGCAAAAATGAACTACTGGGACCTTATGAAGATAAAAAGCTTCTGCACAGCAAAGGAAACAACCAACAAAACTAAAAGGCAACCAACGGAATGGGAAAAGATATTTGCAAATGACATATCGGACAAAGGGCTAGTATCCAAAATCTAGAAAGAGCTCACCAAACTCCACACCCGAAAAACAAATAACCCAGTGAAGAAATGGGCAGAAAACATGAATAGACACTTCTCTAAAGAAGACATCCGGATGGCCAACAGGCACATGAAAAGATGTTCAGCGTCGCTCCTTATCAGGGAAATACAAATCAAAACCACACTCAGATATCACCTCACGCCAGTCAGAGTGGCCAAAATGAACAAATCAGGAGACTATAGATGCTGGCGAGGATGTGGAGAAACGGGAAACCTCTTGCACTGTTGGTGGGAATGCAAATTGGTGCAGCCGCTCTGGAAAGCAGTGTGGAGGTTCCTCAGAAAATTAAAAATAGACCTACCCTATGACCCAGCAATAGCACTGCTAGGAATTTATCCAAGGGATACAGGAGTACTGATGCATAGGGGCACTTGTACCCCAATGTTCATAGCAGCACTCTCAACAATAGCCAAATTATGGAAAGAGCCTAAATGTCCATCAACTGATGAATGGATAAAGAAATTGTGGTTTATATACACAATGGAATACTACGTGGCAATGAGAAAAAATGAAATATGGCCTTTTGTAGCAACGTGGATGGAACTGGAGAGTGTGATGCTAAGTGAAATAAGCCATACAGAGAAAGACAGATACCATATGGTTTCACTCTTATGTGGATCCTGAGAAACTTAACAGGAACCCATGGGGGAGGGGGAGGAAAAAAGAAAAAAAAAAAGAAAAAATAGAGGTTAGAGTGGGAGAGAGCCAAAGCATAAGAGACTGTTAAAAACTGAGAACAAACTGAGGGTTGAGGGTGGGTGGGAGGGAGGTGAGGGTGGGTGATGGGTATTGAGGAGGGCACCTTTTGGGATGAGCACTGGGTGTTGTATGGAAACCAATTTGACAATAAATTTCATATAAAAAAAAAAAAAAGAAAAGAAAAGTGCCCAGACTTTATGTGAAAGAATCATTTCCTAACTTTAAAGCACTGGGCAGGGGCCTGATAGGATACTCTCCAAGATCAGAGGCCAGTGGGCACTATCTTCATGTTCTCCCTCTGCCTTGCTAAAGCTAACAGGCACCATCTTTTTTTTTCCCTTTCCTTCAGGGGCCACCTTTATGCTCCATCTGGTGGACCGATACCATACGTCCTCTTCCTCTGCCTTGGTAAAGCCAAGGGTCATCAGCTTTTTTTTTTTAATTTCCTTTTCCCCTTTTTCTTTTTTTTCCTTTCCTCCCCACCCCCAATTTTTTAGGTAGATGCCATCTTTGCACTCTCCTTCTGCCACACTTCAGAGTGCCAGTATCTCCCAGATATACACAACTGGGTCCCTGGGGTTTACATCTGCTGACCCAGTTTTTGCAGCTGCCACACAGGGGCTATCCCTTGATTGCCTGGCTCTGGAGGACAGGGGGCTTGCATTTCTGGTCCCCATGGGACTTATACCCATGGGTCACACAGAATTGTAACCAATGAGGAAGGCACTCATAAACAGCTACCCACCCAGGGCTGAGTAAGAGACAACAGACTAAGGAGCTCAATTTTTCTGTGAAAGAAGCCAATTGGCTCATCATCATAGCTGCAGCATGAAGGGCAGCTTTTAATTAAACACACATCTAAGGTCTGACTCTAAACTTTTCCTGAGATCTTGAGGTCTCAGGTCACTTATAAAGCTAGTAGGAAGGTTAAAAGACAAAAGTACTAAAAATAACTATGATTGCAATAATTAGTTAAGAGATACACAAGATAAAAATGTATAAAATGTGACATCAAAAACAAAGCATGGTGGAGGGATTAAAAATGTTGAGCTTTAGAATGGATCAAACTTAAGTTGTTATCAACTGAAGATAGACAGTCTATAAATAAGTTGCTATATATGAGCCACTTGGTAACCACAAAGCAAAAACCTACAGTAAATACACAAAAGTTAAAAAGAAATAAATAAAAGCATAACACTAAAGAAAATCATCAAACTATAAAAAGGAGTAAGAAAAAAAGAAAGACACAGAGAGAAACTACAAAAATAGCTAGAAAACAATTAACAAAATGGCAGTAAGCATACACCTATCAATAATTACTTTAATGTAAATGGACTCCATTCTCCAATCTAAAGACATAAAGTGGCTGAAATGATTTTAAAAAAAGACCATCTGTATGCTGCCTATAAGAGACTCACTTCAGATGTAAGGACACACAGACTGAAAGTGAAGTGATGGAGAAAGATATTACATGCAAAAGGAAACCAAAACAAAAGCTGGGGTAGCTATAATTACAGCAGACAAATAGATTTTGAAACAGAGTATAATAAGGAGACAAAGAAGGGTATCACATAATGGTAAAGGGGTCAATCCAACATTTGTAAATATTTGTGCACCACCCATTAGAAACACCTAAATGCACAAAGGAAATATTAATAGAACTAAAGGGAGAAATAGCAATACAGTAGTAAGGGGTTTTAATACCCCATGCACATGAATGGATAGATCATACTGACAAAAGTCAATCAGAAATCATCAGCTTTTTTTTTTAATGTTTTTTTCTTTATTTTTGAGAGAGTACAAGCAGGGGAGAGGCAGAGAGAAGGAGACAGAGGATTCTAAGCGGGCTCTGTGCTTACAGAAGAGAGCCAATTCTGGGCTCAAATTCATGAACTGTGAGATCCATGACCTGAGCTGAAGTCCAATGCTCAACCAACTGAGCCGTCCAGGTGCCATGAAAACATCAGCTTTAAATGACACATTAGACCAGATGGACTTAACAAATATATACAGAACATTCCATCCAAAAACAGCAGAATGCACATTCTTCTCAAGTCCACATGGAACATTATCCAGAACAGATCCTATGTTAGGCTACAAAATAAATCTTAACAAATTTAAAAAGACTCACTTCAAGCATCTTTTCTGACAACATGGGTATGAAACTAGAAAACAATTTCCAGAAGAAAACAGGAAAATTCACAAATATGTGTGGACTAAACAACATGCTATTATCAAACAACCAGTGGGTCAATGAAGAAATCAAAAGTGAAAGCAAAGAATACCTTGAGACAAACAAGAAGGGAAATACAACATGCTAGACTTATGGGACACAGAAAAAGCAGTTCTAGGAGGAAAGTTCATAGTGATCTGATGTACCTCAAGAAACAAGAAAAATCTCAAACAACCTAACTTTACACCTAAAATAACTAGAAAAAGAACAATGCCCAAAGTTAGTAGAAGGCAGGAAATAACAAAGACCAGGGCAAAAATAAATTAAATATAACTAAAAGAACAATAGAAAAGATCAATAAAATCAAGACCTGGTTTTTTGAAAAGATAAATTTACAAACCTTTAGCTAGACTCACCAAGAAATAGAGAGAGCTGAAATAAACAAAATCAGAAATTAAAGGGGAATTTCCAACTGATACCACAGCAATACAAAGGATCATAAGAGACTACTACAAACATTTATATGCCAACAAATTGGACAATCTAGAAGAAATGGGTAAATTCCTAGAGACATACAACCTTCCAAGACTGAACCACGATAAACAGAAAAGCAGAATAGATCAAACTAGTAAGGAGATAGTATCAGTAATTTAAAAATTCCCTACAAACCAAAGTCCAGAACCAGACAACTTCACTGGTAAATTCTATCAAACATTCAAAGAATAATGAACACCAATCCTTTTCAAATTCTTTCAAAAAAGAGGAGAGAAAACTTCCAAACTCATTTTATGAGGCATTACCTTGACATCAAAATGAGACAAAGACACCACAAGAAAGGAAAATTACAGGCCAATATCTCTGGTGAGCACAGATGCAAAAATCTTCAAAAAAATATTAGCCAACTGAATTCAAGAAAACTTTAAAAGGATCATATGTCATAATCAAGTGGGATTTATTCCAGAGATGCAAGGATGGTTCAACATCCACAAATCAATGTTATACACATAATAAACAACATGAAAGATAAAAAAATTATATAATCATCTCCATATAAGCAGAAAAAGCATCTGACAAAATTCAACATCCATTCTTTATAAAATATATCCATAAAGTGAGTATAAAGGGAACATACCTCAACATAATAAAGACCATATATGAAAGGCTCACAGCTAACATCTACTCAAAAGCTGGAAGTTTTACCTCTAAGATCAGAAACAAGATAAGTATGTCCATTCTTGTCGGTTTTATTCGACATAGTATTGGAAGTCCTAGCCAGAGCAATTAGGCAAGAAAAGGAAATAAAAGGCATCCAAATTGGAAAAGAAGTAAAAGTGTTACTATCTACATATGACATGATACTATATATATAAAACCCTAAAGAATCCACCAAAAAACTAGTAGAACTAATAAATGAATTCAGTAAAGCTGCAAGATACAAATAAATATACAGAAATCTGTTGCATTTCTATACATTAATAACAAACTATCAGAAACAGAAATTAAGAAAGCAATCCCATTTAAAATGGTATCAGAAAGAATAAAAAACCTAAGAATAAATTTAACCAAGGAGGTGAAAGACCAGTAAACTGAAAACTATAAGACATGGATAAATGAAACTAAAATAAAGACATAAATGGAAAGATATCTCATGCCCATAGACTGGAATAATTAATATTGTCAATATGTCCATATGATCCAAAGCAAGCTACAGAATGAATGCAATTCTTATCAAAATTCCAATGGCATTTTTCACATTTTCACAATGGCAATTTCACAAATTCTAAAATATGTATGGAACCAATAAAATATCCTAAATATCCAAAGTAAAGTTGAGGAAAAAAGAGCAAATCCAGAAGAACAAAGGCATCACACTTCTTGATTTCAAACTATATTGCAAATATAGTAATCAAAACAGTATGGTATTGACATTAAAACATTCACATAGATCAATGAAACAGAATAAAGAACCCAGATATAAACTCATGCATACATGGTCAACTAATTTATGACAAAGGGCCAAGAATATGCAATGGGGAAAGGACAGTCTTTTTGATAAATAATGTGAGGAGGAGCACATTGTGGCATAGTCAGTTAAGCATCTGACTCTCAATTTCAGCTCAGGTCATGATCTCATGACAGTGAGATCAAGCCCCACGTTAGGTTTCATACTGAGCGTGGAGCCTACTTAGGATTCTCTCTCCCTCTCTCTCTCTGCCCCTTTCTCACTCATGCACATGTTCTCTCTCTCTCAAAATAAATAAACATTTTTTTTTAAATAGCAGGGGGAAAACTGGATGGCTACAAGCAAAAGAATGAAACTAGATCACTGTCTTACACCATTCACAAAAATTAATTCAAAGTAGATTAATGACTTGAATATAAGACCCAAAATCAAAAAGCTCCCAGAGGGGTGCCTGGGTGGCTCAGTAGGTTAAGTGTCCGACTTCAACTCAGGTCATGATCTCACAGTTCTTGGGTTCGAGCCCCACGTCGGGCTCTGTGCTGACAGCTCAGGAGCCTGGACCCTGCTTCGATTCTGTGTCTCCCTCTCTCTCTACCCCTCCTCTGCTCACACTCTGTCTCTCTCTCTCTCAAAAATAAATAAACATTAAAAAAAATTTTTTTTAACAAAAATCTCCCAGAAAAAAATACGTGGTAAGCTCCTTGACATTGTTATTGGTGATGTTTTTTTTTTTATTTCACACCAGAAGCATAGGCAACAAAAACAAAAATAAACAAGTGGAACTTCATGAAACTGAAAAGTTTCTGCACAGCAAAGGAAATCATCAACAAACTGAAAAGGCAATCTACTGAATGAGAGATTATATTTGTGAATCACATATCTGAATAGGGGTTAATAAAATATATAAAAATATTTTTTAAAAACTCATACAACTCAATAGCAAAAAAAACAATTTGATTAAAAAACAGGCAGAGGATCTGAATAGACACTTTTCCAGAGAAGACATACATATGGCTAAGAGGTACATGAAGACATGCTCAACATCACTAATAATCTGGGAAATGCAAATCAAAACCACAAGATATCACCTTAAACCTGTTAGAATGGCTAGTATCAAAAAGACAAGAAATGACAGTGTCAGAGAATATGTGGAGAAAAGGGAACTCTTGTGCACTGTCTTTAGAAATGTAAATTGGTGGGGCACCTGGGTGGCTCAGTCAGTTAAGTGTCTGACTTCGGTTCAGGTCATAATCTCACAATTTGTAAGTTCAAGCCCCGTATTGGGCTCTGTGCTGACAGCTCAGACCCTAAGCCTGCTTTGGTTTCTGTGTCTCCCTGTCTCTCTGCTCCTCTCCCACTCATGCTCTGTCTCTCTCTCTCTCAATCTCTCTGTCTCTCAAAAATGAATAAACATGTAAAAATTAAAAAAAAAGAAATGTAAATTGGTACAGCCACTATGAAAAACAGCATGGATGTTCCTCAAAAAGTTAAAAATAGAACTGCTCAATGATCCAGCAATTGTACTACTAGGTATTTACCCAAAGAATACAAAAACACTAATTTAAAGGGATTCATGCAGCACGATATTTATAGCAGCATTATCTCCAATAGTAGATAGAATTTAGAATCACGATAATAAGAATACTAGCTAGGGTTGAAAATAGATTAGAATCTCTTTCTGAGGAGATAAAAGAAGTAACAGCTAGTCAGGATGAAATAAAAAATACTATAACTGAACTACAATCTCAAATGGATGACACGGCGGCAAGGAGGGATGAGGCAGAGCAGCAAATCAGCAGTATACAGGATTAATTTATGGAGAATAATGAAGCAAAAAGAAAAAAAGAAAAAAAAAGAGGGAGATTAAGGCAAAAGAGCACAATTTAAGAATTAGAAAAATCAGTGACTCATTAAAAAGAACAACATCAGAATCATAGGGGGTCCCAGAAGACGAAGAGAGAGAAATAGGGGTAGAAGGGTTATGTGAACAAATCATAGTGGAAAACTTTCCTAACCTGGGAAAAGACACAGACATCAAAATCTAGGAAGCACAGAGGACTCCCATTAGATTCAATAAAATCAACCATCAACAAGGCATATCACAAAATACTCACGCAATGAGAGAATCATGAAAGCAGCAAAAGAACAAAAGTCCTTAAGCTACAAGGGAAGACAGATCAGGTTTGCATCAGACCTATCCACAGAAACATGGCAGGCTGGAAAGGAGTGGCAGGATATATTCAATGTGCTGAATCGGAAAAATATGCAGCCAAGAATTCTTTATCCACCAAGGCTATCATTCAAAATAGAAGGAGAGATTAAAAGTTTCCCAGACAAAAAGATATTTGCAAATGACATATCGAACAAAGGGCTAGTATCCAAAATCTATAAAGAGCTCACCAAACTCCACACCCAAAAAACAAATAATCCAGTGAAGAAATGGGCAGAAAACATGAATAGACACTTCTCTAAAGAAGACATCCGGATGGCCAACAGGCACATGAAGAGATGCTCAACGTCGCTCCTTATGAAGGAAATACAAATCAAAACCACACTCAGATATCACCTCACGCCAGTCATAGTGGCCAAAATGAACAAATCAGGAGACTATAGATGCTGGCGAGGATGTGGAGAAACGGGAACCCTCTTGCACTGTTGATGGGAATGCAAATTGGTGCAGCCACTCTGGAAAGCAGTGTGGAGGTTCCTCAGAAAATTAAAAATAGACCTACCCTATGACCCAGCAATAGCACTGCTGGGAATTTACCCAAGGGGTACAGGAGTACTGATGCATAGGGGCACTTGTACCCCAATGTTTATAGCAGCACTCTCAACAATAGCCAAATTATGGAAAGAGCCTAAATGTCCATCAACTGATGAATGGATAAAGAAATTGTGGTTTAGGGGGGCGCCTGGGTGGCGCAGTCGGTTAAGCGTCCGACTTCAGCCTGGTCACGATCTCGCGGTCCGTGAGTTCGAGCCCCGCGTCAGGCTCTGGGCTGATGGCTCAGAGCCTGGAGCCTGTTTCCGATTCTGTGTCTCCCTCTCTCTCTGCCCCTCCCCCGTTCATGCTCTGTCTCTCTCTGTCCCAAAAATAAATAAACGTTGAAAAAAAAAAAGAAAGAAATTGTGGTTTACATACACAATGGAGTACTACGTGGCAATGAGAAAGAATGAAATATGGCCCTTTATAGCAATGTGGATGGAACTGGAGAGTGTTATGCTAAATGAAATAAGCCATACAGAGAAAGACAGATACCATATGTGTTCACTCTTCTGTGGATCCTGAGAAACTTAACAGGAACCCATGGGGGAGGGGAAGGAAAAAAGAAAAAAAAAAAGAAAAAAAAGAGGTTAGAGTGGGAGAGAGCCAAAGCATAAGAGACTCTTAAAAACTGAGAACAAACTGAGGGCTGATGGGGGGTAGGAGGGAGGGGAAGGTGGGTGATGGGTATTGAGGAGGGCACCTTTTGGGATGAGCACTGGGTATTGTATGGAAACCAAATTGACAATAAATTTCATGTATTTAAAAAAAAAAGTTTCCCAGACCAAAAAAAAAAAAAAAAAAAAATTAAAGGAGTTTGTGACCACTAAACTAGCCCTGCATGAAATTTTAAGGGGGACTCTCTGAGGGGAGAAAAGATGGGAAAAAAAAGACCAAAAGCAACAAAGACTAGCAATGATGCTACCAGAAACTCCAATTCTACAATAAATTCTTATCTTTTGGTACTCACTCTAAACATCAATGGACTAAATGGTCCAATCAAAAGACATAGGGTAACAGAATGGATAAGAAAACAAGATCCATCTATATGCTGTTATAAGAGACCCACTTTAGACCTACAGACACCTTCAGATTGAAAATAAGGGGATGGAGAATCATCTATCATGCTAATCATTGAGAAAAGAAAGCTGGAGTAGCCATATTTATATCAGATAATCTAGACATTAAAATAAAGACAAGAGATGAAGAAGGGCATTATATCATAATTAAGGGGTCTATCCACCAAGAAGACCTAACAATTGTAAACATTTACACTCCAAATGTGGCAGCACCCAAATATGTAAATCAATTCATCACAAACAAAGAAACTCATTGATAATAACACCATAATAGTAGGGGACTTCAACACCCCATTTACAACAGTGGACAATCATCTAAACAGAAAATCAACAAGGTAACAGTGGCTTTGAATGACACAATGGAGCAATGGCTTTGAATGACACGATGGAGCAGACGGACTTAACAGGTATATTCAGAACATTTCATCCTAAAGCAGCAGAATATGCATTCTTCTCCAGTGCACATGGAACGTTCTCCAGAATATCACATACTGGGACACAAATCAGACCTCAACAAGTACAAAAAGATGGAGATCTTACCGCGCATATTTTCAGACCACAACGCTATGAAACTTAAAATTAGCCACAAGAAAAAATTTGGAGAGGTAAATACTTGGAGACTAAAGAACACCTACTAAAGAATGAATGGCCTAACCCAGAAGTTAAAAAGGAAATTTAAAAATTCATGGAAGCCAATGAAAATGATAATACCACAGCCCAAAACCTCTGGGACGCAGCAAAAGCAGTCATAAGAGGAAAGTATACAGCAATCCAGGCCTTCCTAAAGAAGGAAGAAAGGTCTCAGATACACAACCTAACCTTACACCTTAAAGAGCTGGAAAAAGAACAGCAAATAAAACCCAGTACCAGCAGAAGACAGAAATAGTAACAATTAGAGCAGAAATCAATACTATTGAAACAAACAAACAAACAAAAAAAAACAGTAGAACAGATCAATGAAACCAGAAGCTGGTTCTTTGAAAGAATTAACAAAATTGATAAACCACTAGCCAGTTTGATCAAAAAGAAAAAGGAAAGGACCCAAATAAATAAAATCAAGAGTGAAAGAGGAGAGATCACAACCAACACAGCAGAAATACAAATAGTAATAAGAGAATATTATGAGCAATTATATGCCAATAAATTGGGCTATCTGGAAGAAAAGGACAAATTCCTAGAAACACATAAACTACCAAAACTAAAACTGAAAGAAATAGAAAATTTGAACAGACTCATAACCCATAAAGAAATCAAATTAGTAATCAAAAATCTCCCCCAAACACAAGAGTCCAAGGCCAGATGGCTTTCCAGGGGAATTCTACCAAACATTTAAGGAAGAATTAACACCTATTAACTCTTTCTATGAAGCCAGCATTACCTTGATTCCAAAACCAGACAAAGACTCTACTAAAAAGGAAAACTATAGACCAATTTTCCTGATGAACATGGATGTAAAAATCCTCAACAAGGTATTAGCCAACCGGATCCAACAATACATTAAAAAAATTACTCACCACAACCAAGTGGGATTTATACCTGAGATGCAGGGCTGGTTCAATAACTGCAAAACAATCAATGTGATTCATCACATGAATAAAAGTAAGGACAAGAACCACATGATCCTCTCAATAGATGCAGAGAAAGCATTTGATGAAATACAGCATCCTTTCCTAATAAAAACTCTCTCAGGAAAGTAGGGATAGAAGGATCATACCTCTGTATCATAAAAGCCATATATGAAAGACCCAACACTAATATCATCCTCAATGGGGAAAAACTGAGAGCTTTCCCCCTAAGGTCAGGAACAAGACAAAGATATCCACTCTTGGCACTGTTATTCAACATAGTATTGGAAGTCTTAGCCTCAGCAATCAGACAACACAAAGAAATAAAAAGGTATCCAAATCGGCCAGGAGGAGGTCAAACTTTCACTCTTCGCAGATGACATGATACTGCATATGGAAAACCCAAAACTTTCCACCAAAAAGCTACTAGAACTGACCCATGAATTCAGCAAAGTCTCAGGTTATAAAATCAAGGCACAGAAATCAGTTGCATTTCTATACACTAACAATAAAGCAACAGAAAGAAAAATCAAGGAATCGATCCCATTTTCAATTGCACCCAAACCCATAAAATACCTAGGAATAAATCTAACCAAAGAGATGAAAAATCTATACACTAAAAACTATGGAATTAAAATAATATATATATATAATATATATAGAATTAAAATATATATTATATATATAGAATATATACACACTACATAGAATATATATATATATATATATATATAATATGTATATAGAATTATATATATAGAAATAAATAAATAAATAAATAAAGATAGACAGATGAATGGATAAAGAAAACGTGATATATACACACACAGGAATATTATGCAGTTGTAAAGACAAGAATGAAATCTTGCCATTTGCAACAACATGGATGCAACTTGAAGGCACTATGCTATGTGAAGTAAGTCAAAGAAAGACACACACTGTATGATCTTACTTCTATGCTGAACCTAAATACAAAACCAAGTTCATAGATACAGAGAACAGACTGGTGGTTGCCACAGGTAGGGTGTGGGAAATGGGTGATGGTTGTCAAATGGTACAAACTTCCAGTTTTAAAATGAATAAGTCATGAAGATATAATGTACAGCATGGTGACTACACCAATAATGAAGCAGCAGAAAAAGAAATCAAGGAATTGATCCCATTCACAATTGCACCAAAACCATAAAAGACCTAGGAATAAACCTTATCAAAGAGGTAAAAGATCTGTACTCTGAACACTAGAGAAGACATATGAAAGGAATTGAAATGACACAAAGAAATGGAAAACCATTCTATCTATGCTCATGGATCAGAAGAACAAGTATTGTCTATACTACCAAAAGCAATCTACACATTCAATGCAATCCCCATCAAAATTACACCATTTTTCACAGAGCTAAAACAAACAATCCTAAAATATGTATGGAACCACAAAAGACCCCAAACAGCCAAAGCAATCTTGAAAAAGAAAAGCAAAGCTGGAGGCATCACGATTCCAGACTTCAAGCTACATTACAAAGCTATAGTCATCAAGATAGTAGGCACTGGCACAAATCAGACACTCAGATCAATGGAATAGAATAGAAAATCCAGAAATAGACCCACAACTAGGGTCAACTAGTCTTTGACCAAGCAGGAAAGAATATCCAAAGGGGAAAAAACAGTCTCTTCAACAAATGGTGTTGGTAAACTGGACAGCAACATGGAAAGAATGAATCTGGACCACTTTCTTACACTACACACAAAAATAAACTCAAAATCGATGAAAGACCTGAACGTGAGATAGGAAACCATCAAAATCATAGAGAAGAACACAGGCAGCAACCTCCTTGACATCAGCCATAGCAACTTCTTACTAGACATGGCTCTAGAAGCAAGGGAAACAAAAGCAAAAATGAAATATGGGGACTTCATCAAGACAAAAAGCTTCCGCACAACAAAACTAAAAGGGAATGTCTGGAATGGGAGAAGGTATTTGCAAATGACATATCTGATAAGGGGTTAGTATCCAAAATCTATAAAGAACTTAGCAAACTCAACACCCAAAAAAACAAAAAATAGAGTCAAGACCCAGGAGACATGAATAGACATTTTTCCAAAGAAGACATACAGATAGCTAACAGACACACGAAAAGATGTTCAACATCATTCATCATCAGGAAAATGCAAATCAAAACTACAATGAGATATCATCTCACACCTGTTAGAATGACTAAAATTAACAACACAAGAAACAACAGATGTTAGCAAGGATGAATAGAAAGGGGAACTCTCTTACACTGTTGGTGGGAATGCAACCTGGGCAACCACTCTGGAGAACAGTATCATGGTTCCTCAAAAAGATAAAAATAGGGGTGCCTGGGTGGAGCATCTGACTTGATTTCAACTTAGGTCATAATACTCCGCACTGAGCATGGAACCTGCTTGAGATTCACACTCTCTCTCCCTCTGCCCCTCTCTCCCATTCACACACAGACAAACACACACACACACACACACACACACACACACACACACACATGCTCTCTCTCTCTCTCTCTCTCATATAAAATTTTTTTTAATTTTTAAAAAAGGTTAAAAATAGAACTACCCAGCAATTGCACTACTAGGCATTACCCAAAGGATACAAAAGCACTGATTCAAATGGGCACATGTACCCCAATGTTTATAGCAGCATTATCAACAATTGTCAAATTATGGAAGGAGCCCAAATGTCCATCAACTGATGAATGTATAAAGAAGATGTGGGGTGTGTGTGTGTGTGTGTGTATCTATATCTATATCTATACCTATACCTATATCTATATCTATCTATATATAATGGAATATTAGTCATAAAAAATAATGAAATGTTACCATTTGTAATGACGTGGATCGAGCTAGAGTGTATTATGCTCTATATATATGTAGCATAATACAAAATAAGTCAGCCAGAGAAAAATACTATATGATTTCATTCATATGTGGAATTTAAGAAGCAAAACAGATGAACATAGGGGAAAGAAGAGAGAGAGAGAGAGAGAGAGAGAGAGAGAGAGAGAAACCATATAAGAGACTCTTAACTATAGAGAACGAACAAACAGAGGGTTGCTGGAAGGGTGGTGGGTGGGGGATGGGCTACCTGGGTGATGGGCATTAAGGAGGGCACTTGGTGGGATGAGCACTGGGTATTATATGTAAGTGATGAATCACTAAATTCTAGTCCTGAAATTAATATCACATTATATGTTAACTCACTCAAATTTAAATAAAAATTGAAACAAACAACAAATAAAAACTGTATTTATTACATATTTGAAAGTTCCTAAGAGAATAAATCTTAAAATTTTTCAACACAAGAAAAAAATCTGTAACTATGGATGATGATGGATGTTAACTAGACTTATTGTGGTGATCATGTCACAGAATATGCAAATTTTGAATCATTACGTTGTATCTGAAACTACATCTGAAACTAATATAATGTTATATAGGTCAATTATACCACAATAAAAGGAAATTTTTAAAAACCTTTTTTAACATTTATTTATTTTTAAGACAGAGACAGAGCTTGAGGGGGGGAGCAGCAGAGAGAGAGAGCTGAAGACACAGAATCCAAAGCAGGCTCCAGGCTCTGAGCTGTCATCACAGAGCCTGACATGGGGCTCGAACTCACAGACCACGAGATCATGACCTGAGCCGAACTTGGCCGCTTACCTGGCTGAGCCACCCAGGCGCCCCTAAAAGGAATATTTTTTAAATGGTGTTTATCATTTGAGGCTAGAAATTTTTTTAAAAAGGTATTTTTGAAGACCTTACTAATGCGATAATATAGAAGAATCGTTTTAGAAAAGAGAATTTTTATTCTTTTTTAAGATTTTATTCTTAAGTAATCTCTATACCCAAAGTGGTGCTTGAACTTACAACCCCAAGATCAAGAGTCACATGCTCCACCACCTAAGCTAGCCAGGCACTACAGAAAAATAATTTTTAAATCCAATGTAATATCTACACATATTTTCTGTTGGAGAAGAAACTCTCCTTCAAAGGTTTCCATATTAAGAACTCATTAAAAATAGAACAGGTATGGAGTCATATATTCTAGCTGCTTTAGTTGACCTCTATTCATGTTTTGGAGCAGGGCTTTTTTTATTTAAAAAAAAATTTTATTTATATCTGAGAGAGAGAGAGAGCACAAACAGGGGAGGAACAGAGGGAGAGGGAGACAGAATCCAAAGCAGGCTTCAGGCTCCAAGCTGTCAGCACAAAGCCCAACGTGGGGCTCAAACTCATGAGCCATGAGATAATGATGTGAGCCAAAGTTGGATGCTTAACAGACTGAGCCACCCAGGTGCCCCCAAACCAAGATTTTTAATAGAAGTTCTCACATTGTTATTTTCAAATAATCCACGCTAAATATTCATAATATGCTTCCATACTACTGTAATTCTAAAGACAATGTTTGTTCAGTGAAGTCTGTTCCTTATGTGTTTTTAGAAATTCCAAAAGGTTTTGTTTTAAAGCACCAAACCTAAGGAAAAATAGACAAACAAGCTTTTGTAGGCAAAACACACATACACTCAAATGTGTGCACGCGCACACGCGCATACACACACACACACACACACATCCTCAGTTTTACTACATCATTAATAATACCAATATAATTCATTTATTGAATGTTTATTATGTGCCAGTCCTGTGTTTAACACTTCGTGGATACTATCTCCTACCACCCAGTACAACTTTGTGAGGCCGACTATATTTCTGTTAGTATTTTATCATCCCTTTTATAACTGAAAAAATTCTAAAGCTTAATAGGGTTAAACAAATTGCTCAATGTCATACATATCCATTAAGGGTAATAATACTAACCTTGGTTAAATAAAACATTAGTCTTAAATGGAACAATTACTACAGGAAGAAACTAAACTGTTAATTATTGATTGAATTTAACGTGAGTTGAGGGTTTGGCTTTACCATACCCACATATGCATGGTGACCTAAAACACGGACTCAAAGAAGGAAATAACTGTAGAACAAATGAGATGTTGGCTAATATATCATCCTTTCTACCCCAAATAAAGATTTCTATTTATTTCATACATATATATGTGTGTGTGTGTGTGTGTGTGTGTGTGTGTGTGTGTGTGTATAGCTCAAAAAAGTAATCCTGTAGAAAATATCAATTAATAGTTTGCTGTGAATAAATGTTTGACTTGGTCTGTGATTAATGTTCTAGAAATGATTAGAGCTGGATCCAATGGAGTGGTCTTTCCTGGTTGCTGTATTTCAAGGAGCACAAATCTCCTTCAGCATGAAATTTCCTTCAACATGAACTTCAACATGAATAGACATAATCATCAGGAAACTGGGTGACAGTCACCACTCTGAATAATCATTGTCATCCTGCTTGTGTTTCTATTTCTCACTGGAGTTTTAGTTAAATTCTTAAGCAGTTTCATGTTTGGATATTTTGTCTTTTCTTGTTTAACAAGAAGCTCCATTCAGAGGCAAAAATTGCAAAGTAATTACCATGTAGCGGTCACATTATTTCAATATTTGTCAGGGACCATCTTTATCCCCACAGAGCATATGTGTCCTCATTCCACCCTACGGCTCTATGCCAGCAAGACCCTTGATGCTGCTCTCAACACAGTCAACACCAATCTTTCCTTTAAGCATCATAGAGCATATTGCCAAAAACTAATTCTGCAGCACCGACTCTACCGACCTAAGTGAGACACATGTCAAGTTAATACCAAAGCTTGTTAGAATAGGAGCAGCATTTCTTCACTCTAATCATTAGTTAAGCAATCCCACTTCTGATTTTATAATTCCTTTTGGGAGTTGTGATGCATACTTCAAAATCTCCTGAGCGCTGTTGGAATACTTCTTTTTGACCTAGAAAGGGGAAACTATAATAGATTCCCTGCTGAGTTAAATCCCCCAAAAAAGAACTGTTTGGTAAATGTAGTTATTTAACAACATCTCTATTTCCATTTTCATTAAGAAAAATGTGACAAAATGAAAACACCAAGTTTTACCTTTGGCCAGTGCTCCTACAGATGGAACTCTTTCTTAGCATAGGTTCAGAGAGCTCTGAACCTGGCACCAGAAACTGAATTCTAGAGGTCCAGCACTCTACCATCAGCCCTTGCAACCTGCTAAGAAGCTCAATACTCTTCCTCCACAGCCAAGCTTATTCACTTCTGAAATGGGCTTACACTTAAAAAGCCTACACCAGGGGCGCCTGGGTGGCGCAGTCGGTTAAGCGTCCGACTTCAGCCAGGTCACGATCTCGCGGTCCGTGAGTTCGAGCCCCGTGTCAGGCTCTGGGCTGATGGCTCAGAGCCTGGAGCCTGTTTCCCATTCTGTGTCTCCCTCTCTCTCTGCCCCTCCCCCGTTCATGCTCTGTCTCTCTCTGTCCCAAAAATAAAATAAACGTTGAAAAAAAAATTAAAAAAAAAAAAAATAAAAAAATAAAAAATAAAATAAAAAGCCTACACCAAATCATTGGTACAGTCACTGGTTCAAGTTTTCAAAACACACACAATAGACACTTAATTCAGTAAAACAGAATAAGTGACTCCAAGTATTGGAACTGAAGTTTACTCTGGGAACATCTAATTAAAATACTTTAATGTTCTGTAGAAGAGTGTGACAGGAAAAAACGGGCAACTTTGCTGAGCTGGGCCCACCAAGTTAAATATATTGACTGTACATCAAAAATCCCATCTTCAAAAAAACAGTTGGGCCCCTGGGTGGCTCAGTTGGTTAAGTGTCTGACTCTTGGTTTTGGCTCAGGTCATGATCTCATGGTTTGTAAGATCGAGCCCTGTGTTGGTTCAGCACTGAAGGCACAGACCCTGCTTGGGATTCTCTCTCACTCTGCCCCTCCCCGCCCCCTCTCAAAATAAATATATAAACATTTTTTTAATCCTGTATTCAAGGGGCACCTGGGTGGCTCAGTCAGTTAAGCATCCAACTCTTGATTTCAGCTCAGGTCAGGTTCTCTCCTCAGTTCATAGGTTTGAGCCCCACCTGAGGCTCTGTGCTGACAGCAGGGAACCTGCCTCGGATTCTCTCTCTCCCTTTGTCTCTCCCTGTCCTCTGCTAGGGCAATAAACAAACAAACAAACAAACAAACTTTAAAAAAATCCTGTATTGCGGCTCCTGGGTGTCTCAGTCGGTTGAGCGTCTGACTTCGGCTCAGGTCATGATCTCACAGTTCTGTGAGCTCGGGCCCCAAAACAGGCTCTGTGCTGACAGCTCGGAGCCTGGAGCCTGCTTCGGATTCTGTGTCTCCAGCTCTCTCTGCCCCTAACCTACTCGCATTCTGTCTCTGTCTCGTTCAAAAATAAATAGACATTTAAAAAAATCCTGTATTCAATATCTTACTTTCTGATTAATTTTCAGAAATATTCTCAAAAAGCTTCAGACTCCCTTGTCTTCCAGGATGTCCATATAGATACTCATGTGCACATGAAATATGTTTGCAAGGGAAGTAACTAAATTAATAGCATCTAGTTGGGTCCGTTTTTTACTGATAACTACTGGAACTACATTTTGTCCAAACAACAGTCCATCTAACTTAAAATAAATCTAGATAATAACAAGCTTTCCGCATGGCCTACAGAAAGGAGTTCATTCTGCAAAGGTCAGGGGATCAGTTCCATTTGTCATGCTCTGCAGTAGTTAACAAGAGTGTAGATAGCATGTTTATCACTGTAACACTAGAATGTTTTTTTTTAATTCATCATTTCAACTACTTAGTTTGCCACAACAAAGCACTGGTTTAAAGCACAGCATTGAGCTTTCCTTCTGATTTAAAAGCCGTATGCATCTCTGACAGTTCTGAGCAATGCTTTTTATGGCTTTGTTTACCTTGTTCTAAAATGAAATGACAATTCATTTTTCACAAATAAGCTGAAGAGTCTTCGCAGCAGATTTTTTTTCCTCTGAAGTAAATTTAAAAGAGGTTTTCAGAGGTAGACATTTTTCTTAAGCAGCAAATGGAAAATACTTCCAAAAAATTTGCTTTCTGACATCTGGGAATGAGCCTTATAAAGCAGAATCCATTCTATAAGCAAAGGGCAAACTGTCTGAAAGTCGTAATTTGCACCTCTTTCTTTAAGTAGGCTCTACACCCTACCATGGGGCTTGAACTCACAACCCCAAGATCAAGAGCCCCATGTTCTTACCAACTGAGCCAGCCAGGTACCCCTTTGCATCTCTTTTTAAACACATTATTTTCTACATGTTGAGTTTGGTAGTTTCTTTCCTATTATATTAGAACATAATAAAATCATTGCTTTAGAACGAGAAAACAAGTGGCTCTTGGACAAGTGAACCTTAAGCTAAAAAGTACAAATTTTTCAATGCCCTATTTTTTCATTTTGAGGTAGCTGTACTTTTAAAAATTTACTTACTGGAACGCCTGGATGGCTCAGTTGGTTGAGCACCGGATCTGGGTTTTGGCTCAGGTCATGATCTCACAGCTTTGTGGGTTCAAGCCCCATGTCAGGCTCTGCATTGGCAGTGTGGAGCCTGCTTGGGATTCTCTCTCAACCTCTCTTCTCTGCTCCTCCCCCACTTGCACTGTCTCTGTGTCTCTCAAAATAAACACATTTAAAAAAAAAAACTTAAAAATTTACTTACTAACTTCCTTTACTCAATATAGAGTTATGGAAAACTCCAGAGTAGAAGCAAAAAATTTTAGGTCTCATCTAGGCTCTAGCTTTAGTTTTTAGGAAATACTAGTTCTTGAGAAAATACTAAAACTCCTTAGTCCTCAGTTCTTATAACAATAAAACTAGACAAGATAGTCTTCCAATCTTCCAGGTCTGTAACTCCATGAGACTATAATTACATAATATAAAGGAGGCAATTGGATATAAATAAGATGGTTTGAATCCATAATGAATATCAGTGAATTCTGGTATTATCTACCAAGGGGAGTAGCTGTACATGGTAAGACATCAGAAAGCAGAGCTGTGTCTGATGCAAACCATGTCTTTAGAATGCATTCTCTTCATTAAGACTTTTCTTTCTTCCTCAATTTTCCTAGGATATTACATATAATGGTAATTGAATCTTCTACCAACGACACATCTTTCCTTTTAGGGAGCTGTTTATCTTAAATATAATAAATTTACTTTTGTCATAAAAGTGAAATGATACATGCATTTTTATGACATTTTTATCTCCTACAAATATATGAAAAAAAGAAAATGGGTCTCTACTTAGCACACAATGTGCAAGCTAAAATAGCTTATAGGCGTAATACTTTGCATTTAATTATCCTGTGCAATCATCCAGAACTCACACAAATTTTTAGTATTAACTCATAAGGTATGTAGTGTTAGCTGTATTTTATACATGGGGAAACAAGCAGAAGATAAACATGGGACCTATTCATGAATACCTAGGTTACTAGGTAATCTCTGAATGTGTCAAATATGAAAGTCCTTACTCTGCCATCCCAGTGAAAGCCACTATGCTTAGCTCACTCCTACTAACTTCCCCCGCCTCTGAAATTAAAAAAAAAAAAAATTTTTAATGTTTATTTATTAAATAAATATTAATAGGAGAGAGAGACACAAAGTACATGCAGGGGTGGGGCAGACACACACACACACGCACACACACACACACACACACACACACAAAATCTGAAGCAGGAGCTGTCAGCACAGAGCCTGACGTGGGGCTTGAACTAATGAACCACAAGACCATGACCTGAGACTAAGTCGGGCACCCAACAACTGAGCCACCCAGGTGCCCCTGAAATTTTTTAATTGGTATATTCCTAAATATCTTTATAGTACTGGCAATAATTTTGGCTAGAATCACTAACAATATCAAAAATCATAAGCAAAATTCTCAAGTAAAAACTGACAATAATATGAGCATACAGTAAAATAAAACAAAAGATTAACAGCTTTAATACATACATTTCTGTTACAAACTGATAGAAAATAAAGGTAGAGGCCGTATAGATAAATCATAAATAAGTGAGCATAGAATATGAATTGACTATTCAAAATTAAGGAAAACAAGTCTAATAAATCTATTTTTTACTGGGTTTTTTAAAATTTAAATCCAAGTTAGTTAACATGTAGTGTAATAATGGTTTCAGGAGTAGAATTTAGTGATTCATCACTTATTTGTAACACCCAGTGCTCATCCCAACAAGTGCCCTCCTTAATGCCCATCACCCATTTAGCCCATCCCCCTACTCAATGTTCAAACTCGTTTTAAGAGTAAACCTATCACGATGAGCACTGAGTAATGTATAGAATTGACAAATCACTATATTGTACACCTGAAACTAACATAACACTGCACGTTAACTATACTGGAATTAAAATAAGGAAACTTAAAATTAAAAAAAAACATTCAAACTCATTAATAAAAAAATACAAATTGACACTATCTTCCTTAACATGTCAAAGGAAAAGATTTACAGTACTCCATGAGAGGCTATGGTGAGATAGCTATCCTCATATGCTGTCGGAGGGGATTTAAGTTGTCACATTCTTTCCCAGAAAGCATTTTGGGAATATAATATGCATTAAGAGTCTTAAAGATATTCTGTACTGCTGGGCCCAGTAATTCCCCTTCTAGGAATGCACGCAAAGAAAGATTATCCAAAATGCACATAGATATGCAAAAAGCCTACCTTTTCCATTACAAATATTATTTATAACAGAAAAAAAAGAGAGAACAACCTAAATGTTCAAACATAAGTAGTTAAATAAATTATGGAACACCCACAATACAGAAAATTATATAGCCCCTAACATTATTCATAAAGTATTTTGAATGATCTATGAAAAGTTGATGAAATACAAGGAGGGGGACAAGTTAAAACGTAAATATACAGTGTGACCTCAAGTGTGTTAATAAAGGGAAACAAACCACAAGAGACTCTTAACAACAGAGAACAAACTGAGAGTTGATGGAGGGAGGTGAATGGCAGAGGGGCTAGATGGGTGATGGGTAGTAAGGAGAGCACTTGTTGTGACGTGGGTGCTGTTTGTAAGTGATGAGTCACTGAATTCTACTCCTGAAACCAATATTGCACTGTATAGTAACTAAAATATAAATAAATAAATAAATAAGACCTAAAAAAAGATAGATCATACACCACAACATAAAAATAAAACCATAAACCTTTCCAAGAAACATAGGAGAATATTTTCACAACCTGAGAGTGGACAAAGATTTCTTAGGCAGAATGCAAAAAGTGATAACTACTGAAGAAAATGTTGATGAATTAGACTTCATCAAAATTTAAAACTTGTGCTCATCAAAAGATAATATTAAGAAAACAAATAGGCAATTCCTATAAATCCTATCATTGACAAAGAACTTATATCTAGAACATATAATGAATTATGACAACAACAAAATAATAATAGTAAATGATTAAAAAAGGCAAATATACAGAAGATACTTCACAAAGGAAAATATACAAATGGCCAATGAGTACATGAGAAAAGTGTCCCACATTATTAATCATTAGGGATGTGTAAACCAAAATCCCAATGAGATACCACTACATATACACGAGAATGGCTAAAATTAAAAAGACTGAAAACACCAAATGCTGACAAAGATGGAGGGCAACCAGACTCTTAAGCATCCCTAGTAGGAACATAAAATGGTAACAACCACTTTGGGAAAAGGTTTGGCAGTTTCTTATGAAGTGAAACACACACTTACTCTTTAACTCAGCGATTCCATGCCTAAGCATTTATCTGAGAAAAATTAAAACTTATGCCCATAAAAAGGCTTGTATAAGAATGCACATAGCAGCTCTATTCACAATAGCCAAAAAAATGGGAATCAACTCAAATGTCCATCATCATGAGAACAGATAAACTGTGATATATTCATGCAATGAAATCCTACTGAACAATGAAAAGGAATGAACCACATATTCACACAACACCGATGAGTCTCACAGACATAATATTGAGCAAAAAAACCCCAAAAGACAACATTCTGAATTATTTCATTTATATGAATTTCTTAAGCAGACAAAATAAATATAAGGTTAAAAAAATCAAGGGCACTTGGTGGTTCAGTTGGTTAAGCATCCAATTCTTGGTTTCAGCTCAGGTGATGATCTCATGGGATTCTCTTGGGATCCTTTGTCACTTCTCTCTGCCCCTCTCCCACTCACACTGTCTCTGTCTCTCTCAAAAATAAATAAGCTTAAAAAAAATAATAAAGGGGCGCCTGGGTGGCGCAGTCGGTTAAGCGTCCGACTTCAGCCAGGTCACGATCTCGCGGTCCGTGAGTTCGAGCCCCGCGTCGGGCTCTGGGCTGATGGCTCAGAGCCTGGAGCCTGTTTCCGATTCTGTGTCTCCCTCTCTCTCTGCCCCTCCCCCGTTCATGCTCTGTCTCTCTCTGTCCCAAAAATAAATAAACGTTGAAAAAAAAAATTAAAAAAAAAAAAAAAAAAAAAACCGCTGGGGCGCCTGGCTGGCTCAGTCAGTTGAGTGTCCAACTCTTGATTTCGGCTCAAGTCATGATCCCGGGGTCATGGGAATGAGCCCTACATCGGGCTCCATACTAAGGAGCCTGCTTAAGATTATCTCTCCCTCTGCTGCTCTCCTCTGCTTGCATTTTCTCTCTCTAAAATAAAAAAAATTAAATTAAATTAAAATTAAAAAAAATCAAAATAGTGGTTGTCTCAACAGTAGGAAGAAGAGCATCAGGGATAGTCTGGAAAGAAAGATGAGGAAATTTTCTGGGTAGATAAGAATGTTCTCTGTCATTCTAGGGTATGTGTTGGTCTGCTAGGGTTGTCATGAGAAAATACCATACATTGGGAGGCTTAAACAACAAAAATGTATTTCTCACAGTTCTGGGAGCTGAAGTCCAAGATCAAGGTGCTTGCCAGTTAGGTCTCATTCTGAAGCCTCTTCTCTTGGCTTATAGGTGGCTACCATCTGGCTGTGTGCTCATACGGCCCTTCCTTTTTGTGTGCAAAGAGACATCTCTGTGTCTCTTCCTCTTACTGAATAAGGACACCCTGTCAGATTAAGGCCCCAGCCTGATGCTCTCATTTAACCTTTAATATCTCCTCATGGGCCCCATCTCCAAATACAGTTACATTGGGGGTTAGGGCTTCAAACTGAATCTTAAGGAAACACAATTCAGTCCATAACAGTACAGTTACATGAGCGGATCTACTTGCCAACATTGTACAGTTAGATTTTTCTTTTCAATGTTTGTAAAGTCTACCTCAAAAATTTTATGAAAAAAATTGTAAATTGAGGGTTGGTGAGTAGGTAATCCAATGAAATAATAATTACACAAAATAATAATTAGAATGTTGAACAATTTTGAACTTTGATGATATTTTCATGGGATTCATTACTTTGCATATATAAATATTCCATTTACTGTACATATGTTTTAAATTTTTATAATAAAAAGTCTAGTAAACAAAAGAATATATGTCAATGGAAGATACTTTATAGAGATGACGATTCTGTGACATTCTGCTGAACTGAGCTCCATTTTAGCCATGCTTGCATAATGGTTCCTGGGCAGGTCATCTGGGCTTGATTTACTCATCCAGAGAATACATTCATTAGATAGACTTACTGAGTGTTCATTAGGTGTGAGACATTAGACACTATGGTGGGTTTTGCTGACATTATCACTAAAGTGTTATTCAGCATTTAAATTCTATAACCATTTTGTGTCATAAATGCAGCTCATCCTCTCTTTTGTTATATATAATTCTCATTGCTTTTTAACCTTTCTATCTTGTGTTTAGTGTTCCCTCTTGTAGAAATGAGATTTAATAGGCCGGGACAGCAGTCATCCTTCAGCAGATTTATTTCCTACCAAACTCTTTTGGTCTAGTGGGTTTTCTAGGAGACTAATAGGTTCAAGAAAATAGATGACAATATGGAGACTTTTATAAAAGGACTGGACTCTACCTGAAGGAGTTAAGATTCTAGTAGAAATAAGTAAAAACAACTAAATGAATAAATATGACAATAGATGATTCTAAAGGCAGATTAAATTCAGTATTTGTGAAGATCAGTGAAAGTGTTCAGTATAAAATATCCAGAATGAAGAACAGGGAGCATTTAAAAAAATGGAAAATGCAGGGGTGCCTGGGTGGCTCAGTCGGTTAAGCATCTTGACTTCGGCTCAGGTCATGATCTCGCAGTTCTCGTGGGTTCAAGCCCCACATCGGGCTCTGTACTGACACCTCAGAGCCTGGAGCCTGCTTTGGATTCTGTGTCTCCCTCTCTCTCTGCCCCTTCCCCGCTCGTGCTCTCTGTCTCTCAAAAATAAATAAACATTAAAAATTTTTTTAAAAAATGGGGTGCCTGGGTGGCTCAGTCGGTTAAGTGTCTGACTTCAGCTCAGGTCATGATCTCACAGTTCATGAGTTTGAGTCCCACATCGGGCTCTGTGTTGACAGCCCAGAGCCTGGAACTTGCTTCAGATTCTGTGTCTCCCTCTGTCTCTGCCCCTTCCCTGCTCACACTCTGTCTCTCTCTGTCTCTCGGCAATAAATAAATGTTTAAAAAAATGTTTTAATGGAAAATGCAGAAAACAGATAAAAGACATATAAGATAAGGTCAAAAGGTCAAATATATATTTAATCAAAGAACCAGAATAAAAAGAGAGAGAGAAAGAGATTTGGAAACAAACAAACAACATTTGATTTGTTTAAAACAATATTTGAATCAAAGAATGACTGGCTGGGAATTTATAAAACTGATCACCATCAAGATTTAGGCTCAAGAAACTCTAAAATCCCAAGCAGTGTGCAAAAAAAAACCACAGCCAAACTGCTGAAAGTGAAAAATAAAGAAAAAATAAAAAATCAGCCATGTGGGGCAGACACAGGGTAGGCATTATCTTCAAAGGCTCAGTAATGAGTCTTGTATTTGACTACCAAACATATGCAATGAAAGTAGAAATCAATGGAAAGAAACAAAATTTAAGATGCTAAAAGAAAAAGCTTCCAGCCTATCATCCAATAAATACAGTATACTCAATAAACTATATAAAAATATAATGCAATAAAAATATCCTTCAAAAAAGAGAATGAAATAAAGATGTCTTAAGACAAACAAAAATGGAGAAATCTGTCACCAGCAGACCTTCCCTAAAAGAAAACACTAAAGGGAGTTTTTCAAGAGAATAAAAATGACCCCAGATGGAAGCAGAGAATGTAGCAAGGGATGAAGAGCAACAGAAAGGGTAAATGTGGCATAAATATGAATAAATATCGGGGTGCCTGGGTGGCTCAGTGGGTTAAGCATCGGACTTCAGCTCAGGTCATGACCTCACTGTAAGTTTGAGCCCTGCGTCAGGCTCTGTGTTGACAGCTCAGAGCCTGGAGCGTGCTTCAGATTCTGTGTCTCCCTCTATCTCTGCCCCTCCCCACTTGTACTCTGTCTCTCTATCTCTCTCTCAAAAAATGAATAAACATTAAAAAAATATACGAATAAATATCCACTATATAAAAATAATTCAGAGGATTTAAAATATATATATAAACAAAATGCATATCAAAAACACAAAAGTTGAAGGAGAGTAAATGAAGTTTATGTTTTCAAATACTTGCATTATCTGAGAAGTGCTCAAAGTTCTAATTCATGATAAACTTTAATAAACCAACAATACATGTTGAAATGTTTAGAGCAACCACTAAAAGATTAATACATAAATATACATCTAACAAGCTCATATGGAGAGATGGAATAAGTTTAAAATACAGTACCTGATTAATGCAAATAAAGGTAAGATAGGTATATATTTCCCCTTTTATTTTTTGTTTATTTTTTTTTTTACATTTATTTAATTTTGAGAGACAGCACAAGCGGGGGAGGGGCAGAGAGAGAATGAGACACAGATTGGAAGCAGGCTCCAGGCTCTGAGCTGTCAGCACAGAGCCGGACGCGGGGCTCGAACTCACAAACCGTGAGATCATGACCTGAGCCAAAGTCAGACACTTAACTGACTGAGCCACCCAGGTGCCCCATATTTCCCCTTTTAAATAGAAGTAGAACTCCAGCATCTGCTGGATATAGGTCTTTGGTTTATTTTGATGAAAAAAGAAAACTAAGAGGAAAAATTTTTTAATTAAGTCATGAGTATTGACAAAAAATATTGTCAATTTATACGTGGCATTTGAATCTATTATGTTTAAGTCTATGAAGTTGCTAAAGAAAAATTACCCAGGATAGAAACTTTGTGATAGAGTTCAATAATGTATAGAAATTACTTCTACGAAAAGAAATTTCAAAAACACAGGTAGTTCTGGGGAAGCCAATTCACTCTAAGAAGCTGAAATATTCAGTATAATTTAATGTAGAGGGAAGAGTGACAAAAATCACTTTTTAGGAGATGATGGGAACCTGAAATTTTATTGAAGAAGGATCTAATTTACTCAAAGGATGTTTGTTCATAATCTAAGGAAATAGTATTTGATAGATGTGGTTTTGTCCCTTGAGACCTTACTGCAGCAATGTTCTGTGAAACCATAACAGAATTAAAAATTTTTATACTCTTAGAAATTGCATCTCCTAAACTAGAGTTCAGAGGAGATGACTTTACATGAATATATTATAACAAAATATTATACAGAGAATTATATGTTTGTATGCGCGCATGCGCGCGCGCGCGCACACACACACACACACACACACTCACACACGCACACACACACACACACACACACACACACACGAATAGAAGTAAATGACATCACAGACATTCCACGTATAAAATTTCAAGATAATCGGGAGCTTCGGAGTTGGTGAACGCGTGGAGATTTCGGGAGAGTGGTGTGCCTAGCAAAGGCATGGAAACTGCATTGTTTCCCACATACCTTGCCTTTTGCATCTCTATCACCTCACTATTCCTGAGTTATATACTTTTATAATAAACCACTGATCTAGAATCACAAAGAGAATACTTTGATATGGGAAAAAAATCTCAGAAAATTTGTCATTTTTGTAAGAGACTTATCTCCTGAATATTTCTCCAAGCTACCCAGACACTAGTCCAATCTAAATAGGGAGGCATCTTAAGAAATTCCTCACAAACACCCCCAAAAATCATAAAATGAGGGTCTATGATCTTTGCCTATGTAAACAGATAATGTTCAAATCTTTCCACTGACCAAAGAATGAAAATCTTACCAAAAAATAGTTTCAGAGAGATTAGAGCAGGAAACAGATTCAGTAGAACTCTCAGATTGTGTATTCCTTGTATTACATGAATACAGTTATTTAAAATAAATGTTGGTTAATGAGGAGGCTGGGTGAACAGTTCAGTCATTTAAGCATTTGACTCTTGATTTGGACTCAGGTCATGATCTCACGGTTCACAGGTTCAAGCCCCACATGGGGATCTGCTCTGACAGTGCAGAGCCTGCTTGGAATTCTCTCTCTCCCTTTCTCTCTGCTCCTCCCCCATTCATTCTCTTTCTCCTGCTCTCTCTCTCAAAATAAATAAACAAAAGGGGCACCTGGATGGCTCAGTCAGCTGAGTATCCAGCTCTTGGTCTCATCTCAGGTCATGAGCTCATGGTTCGGAGATCCTGCCCATATCAGGATTCTGTCTTGGGATTCTCTCTCTTGGGATTGTCTTTCTTCCTCTCTCTCTGTCCCTCCCCTCCTCTCACGCTGTCTCTCTCAAAATAAATAAACATTTTTTTTAAATAGTGAATTTATAAAAAAATAAATAAAAACATTTTTAAATAAATTTTAAAATGTTAGTTAAAAAGAAGAAAAAAATAATAAAATTAAATGTTGATATTATTTTTAATGTTTTTTTAATATATGAAATTTATTGTCAAATTGGTTTCCATACAACACCCAGTGCTCATCCCAAAAGATGTCCTTTTCAATACCCATCACCCACCCTCCCCTCCCTCCCACCCCCCATCAACCCTCAGTTTATTCTCAGTTTTTAAGAGTCTCTTATGCTTTGGCTCATATTTTTTTAATGTTTTATTTATTTTTGAGAGAGAGAAATACAGAGTGTGATCAGGGGAGGGGCAGAGAGAGAGGGAGACACAGAATCTGAAGCAGATTCCAGGCTCTGAGCTGTCAGCACAGAGCCTGATGCAGGGCTCAAACCCATGGACCATGAGATCATGACCTGAGCTGAAGTCAGAGTCTTAACCAGCTGAGCCATCCATGTGCCCCTAAAATGTTGGTATTATTATAACATGAAAAAAATTTCAAGATAATTGAAATTTCTTGATGAAGGGCCACCAACATCTTTTTTAAGAAAATATATTAACTACTTAGCATCGAAATTTTAAAAAATTTATTACACACTTACCAATATATTTAAACTAACAAAAAACAACATAATTTATGCTTTTAATGACAATTAAGGAACCATTATGGACATTGACTATTATACTATTCTGCAATGCTCTCAGGGACTACAGGAGTGCTAAAATAAATGCTTTAAAAAAAAAACTTGACAATTGTTGGAGGGGGGGTGGTGGTTACACAAGTTGGCAGAGCAGCATAGAAGTTCTCAGTTTGTCTTATCCCTGAAATGCAGCTAGATCAGCACCATTTTGCACACCTGAGAAATTGATCGGAGGATTAACACAACAATCTGCATAATTTGAGCCACAGAACTCGGCAGGTATGCAGTGCAGAGAGGTGAACTGGGAGGTGGAGGATAGGGAGCTGTTTTTGCAGAGAGGACAGACAAAGTGGGGGGACAGTGTGGCACACTGGGAGAATAAAAGGAAAAGCACTCCCTCGAAAATAGCTGGAGAGAAAGAGAAAGAGTGAAAACACTCACAAGGGACTAAACAAGAAATCTGTTCCCCAAAACCACTGACAGGGAGAAAAGAGAGGGTTTCAATACCATTAGGATTCTATAAACAGGGGAGTACAGAGTTGGAAGTTCTGGAGCTCAGTGCCTGGCAGTGCTCTGGTGAGGAAGTAGGGTGAATCACCAGAGGCAGGCAGCGGGGTCTGTGGCATCCATGTGCCACAAGGGAAAAAGTGGTTCCCCTGCTTGGAGAGTATTTGGTAGAGGCCATACAGCCTCCCCACAGGCAAAGGTCCCAGCAGACCCCAGAGAGGAGCCATATTTGCTGGTATTGGGACAAAGACTCCAGATTGCCGTGAAACGTGGCACCATCTGTGTGTTGTGATTTGCCATAATCTCTGAACCCTCTGCCACTGTGCAATCGCAAGAACGTTTTCTGGGGCAAACTGGTACCCAGCCACTGCTCAATGAGACCCTATACTAGAGGGTTGGTGTGGGTCCAAGCCACAGGGTTGTCTGAAGTGAGGAGTTTTGTAATGCAGACCCATCTGAGAAAAAACTCCGGAGCAAGGTGTCGCCTGGCAGGCTGATGGCATGGACACAGACAGGGTAGAGGCGGGGAGTAGACAGAAGCCTGAGACAAAGGAGGGGTGCTTGATTGTGGGTCAGTGAGAGTGCAAAGTTCCAGTGCCAGAGACCAGGAAGCTGGGTAAAGCCATTTCCACCTCTCCTGCACATGCACATACATACACACACACACACACACACACACACACACACACACACACGCATTATTGTCACACTGATCCACCTCAGTAAGCCAAGCAGCGCCACCTAGTGGAGAACTGAGCCATTATACCAAGCCCCACCCAACTGTGCCCTCCAAGCACATCTGCTAGACCAGCACAAGTCTCTCTGCCTGCTCAGTGTATGGGCTATAGAGTGCTTCATAGTTTGAGTTCTAAGGGAAACTGGATGTAACTTCATTCAGGTTTCATTCTGTTTGCTGGTTCCTATATTCGTTTTTTTTTTTCTTCAGTCTTTAAATTGTCTTTTCTTTTTTTTTCATCCTTTCTTTTCTTTTTTTTAGATACAGAAAGAAAAACTTTTATTTTCAATTTTTATTTTGTTTTTAATTTTTAAAAAATTTTTACTATGTGGTTTTGTAAATTTTTTATTCTATTTCACTTTCTTTATTTCATTTTATTCTATTTTATTATATACATTTTTTTCAAATTTTTAAATTTTTTAATACCTTTTGAATGAATCAGAAAAAAAGAGGGAAACAAAGGCAAAAGAGCATGATACAAGACTTAGAGAATTCAGTGACTTATTAAAAAGTAATAACATCCATATCATAGAAGTCCCAGAAGATGAAAAGAGATAAAAAGGAGAAGAAGGTTTATATGAACAAATTATAGCAGAAAACTTTTGTAATCTGGGGAAGGCCACAGACATCAAAATCCAATCACAGAGAACTTCCATTAGATTCAACAAAAACTAACCATCAACAAGGCCTATCATAGGCAAATTCACCAAATACACAGAGAAGGCAAGAATTATGAAAGCAGCAAGGGAAAAAAAAAGTCCTTAACCTACAAGGGAAGACATATCAGGTTCACAACAGACGTATCCACAGAAACATGGCAGGCCAGAAAAGAGTGGCAGGATATATTCAATGTGCTGAATTGGAAAAATATGCAGCCAAGAATTCTTTATCCAGCAAGGCTGTCATTCAAAATAGAAGGAGATATAAAGAGTTTCCCAGACAAAAAAAAATTAAAGGAGTTTGTGACCACTAAACCAGCCCTCCAAGAAATTTTAAGGGGGGCTCTTTGAGTGGAGAAAAGATGAAACAAAACAAAACAAAAAGACCAAAAGCAACAAAGACTGGAAAGGACTAGAGAACATCACCAGAAACTGCAACTCCACAGGTAACACAATGGCACGAACTTCGTATCATTCAGTACTCACTCTAAATGTCAATGGACTAAACACTCCAATCAAAAGACATAGTGTATCAGAATGGATAAGAAAACAAGACCCATCTCTATGCTGCTTACAAGACACCCATTTTTTACCTAATTACACCTACAGATTAAAAGTAAGGGGATGGAGAACCATCTATCATGCTAATGGTCACCAAAAGAAAGCTGATGTAGCCATACTTCTATCAGATAACTACATTTTAAAATAAAGACTGTAATAAGAAATGAAGAAGGGTATTATATCATAATCATGGGGTCTATCCATCAAAAGAGCTAACAATTATAAATATTTATACCCTCAATGTGAAAGCATCAATTAATCACAGACACAAAGAAACTCATTGATAATAATGCCATAATAGTAGGGGACTTCAATACTCTACTCATAGCAATAGACAGATAATCTAAGTATAAAATAGACAAGGAAACAATGGCTTTGAGTGACACACTGGACCAAATGGACTTAGCAGATATATTCAGAACATTTCATCCTAAAGCAGCAGAATACACATTCTTTCTTGAGCGCACATGGAATGTTCTCCAGGATAGATCACATACTGGGACACAAAGTAGCCCTCAACAAGTACAAAAAGAACGAGATCATACCTTGCATATTTTCAGACAACAACACTATGAAACTTAAAATCAACCACAAGAAAAATTTGGGAAAGACCATGAATAATTGGAGTCTAAAGAACATCCTACTAAAGAATGAATGGGTTAACCAAGAAATTCAAGAGGAAACTGGAAAGCACATGGAAGCCAATGAAAATGAAAACACGACAGCCCAAAACTTCTGGGATGCAGCAAAGGCAGTCATAAAAGGGAAGTATATAGCAATCCAGGACTTCTTAAAGAAGTAAGGAAAGTCTCAAATATACAACCTAACCTTACACCTTAAAGATCTGGAAAAAGAACAGCAAATAAAACCCAAACCAGCAGAAGATGGGAAATAATAAAGATTAGAGCAGAAATCAATGCTATTGAAATAAATAAATTAAAAAAAAAACCAGTAGAACAGACCAATGAAACCAAATGTTTCTTGGAAAGAATTAACAAAACTGATAAACCTCTAGCCAGATTTATCAAAAAGAAAAAGGAAAGGACCCAATAAATAACATCAAGAATGAATGAGGAGAGATCGCAACCAACACTGCAGAAATACAAACAATAGTAAGAGAATATTACAAGCAATTATATGCCAATAAATTGGGCAATCTGGAAGAAATGGACAGATTCATAGAAACATAAACTACCAAAACTGAAACAGGAAGAAATAGAAAATTTGAACAGACCCATAACCAGTAAAGAAATTGAATCAGTAATCAAAAATCTCCCAACAAACAAGAGTCCAGGTCTGGATGGCTTTCCAGGGGAATTCTACCAAACATTTAAGGAAGAGTTAACACCTATTCTTTTGAAGCTGTTCCAAAAAATAGAAATGGAAGGAAAACTTCCAAACTCATTCTACAAGGCCAGCATTACCTTGATTCTAAAACCAGACAAAGACCCCACTAAAAAGAACGACAGACCAATTTTCCTGATTAACAAGGATGCAAAAATTCTCGACAAGATACTGGCAAACCGGATCCAATAATACATTAAAAGAACTATTCACCACAACCAAGTGGGATTTATACCTGAGATGCAGGGATGGTTCAATATCTGCAAAACAATCAATGTGACACATCACATCAATAAAAGAAAGGACAAGAATTACATGATCCTCTCAATAAATGCAGAGAGAGCATTTGACAAAATACAACATTCTTTCTTGATAAAAACCCTAAGAAAGTAGGGATATAAGATCATACCTCAAGATCATAAAAGCCATATATGAATGACTCAGCGCTAATATCATCCTCATTTGGGGAAAACTGAGCTTTCCCCTTAAGGTCAGGAACATGACAGGGATGTCCACTCTCACCACTGTCATTCGGCATAGTGTTGGAAGTTCTAACCTCAGCATCCAGACAACACAAAGAAATAAAAGGCATCCAAATCAGTAAGGAGGAAGTCAAACTTTCACTCTTCGCAGATGACATGATATTCTATGTGGAAAACCCAAAGACTCCACCAAAAACCTGCTAGAACTGATCCATGAATTCAGCAAAGTCTCAGAGATAAAACCAATGTACAGAAATCAGTTGCATTTCTATACACCAATAATGAAGCAGCAGAAAGAGAAATCAAGGAATCAATCCCATTTACAATTGCACCAAAGCATAAAGTACCTAGGAATAAACCTAACCAAAGAGGTGAAAAACCTATACACTGAATACTATAGAAAGCTTATGAAAGAAATTGAAGAAGACACACCAAAAAAAATGGAAAAACATCCCATGCTCATGGATTGGAAGAACAAATATTGTTAAAATGTCAATACTACCCAAAGCAATCTACATATTCAATGCAATTCCTATCAAAATAACACCCAGTGTTTTTTTTTTTTTTTTTTTTTTAATTTTTTTTTTTCAACGTTTATTTATTTTGGGGACAGAGAGAGACAGAGCATGAACGGGGGAGGGGCAGAGAGAGAGGGAGACACAGAATCAGAAACAGGCTCCAGGCTCTGAGCCATCAGCCCAGAGCCCGACGCGGGGCTCGAACTCATGGACCGCGAGATCGTGACCTGGCTGAAGTCGGACATTTAACCGACTGCGCCACCCAGGCGCCCCCCCAGTGTTTTTTTTAATATGAAATTTTTGTCAAATTGGTTTCCATACAACACCCAGTGCTCATCCCAACAAACACCAGTGTTCTTCACAGAGCTATAACAGAAAATTCTAAAACATGTATGGAACCAGAAAAGATCCAAATAGCCAAAGCAATCCTGAAAAAGAAAACCAAAGCAGGAGGCATCACAATTCCAGACTTCAAGCTGTATTACAAAGCTGTAATCATCAAGACAGTATGGGACTGGCACAAAAACAGACACACAGATCAATGGAACAGAATACAGAACCCAGGAATGAACCCACAAACATATGGCCAACTAGTCTTTGGCAAAGCAGGAAAGAATATCCAGTGGAATAAAGACAGTCTCTTCAGCAAGTGGTGTTAGGAAAACTGGACAGCGACATGCAGAAGAATGAACCTGGACCACTTTCTTACACCAGACACAAAAATAAACTCAAAATGGATGAAAGGCCTAAATGTAAGACAAGAAACCATCAAAATCCTCGAGGAGAAAGCAGGCAAAAACCTCTTTGACCTTGGCTGCAGCAACTTACTCAACACATCTCCAGAGTCAAGGGAAACAATAGCAAAAGCAAAGTATTGGGACCTCATCAAGATAAAAAAAACAAAGAATCCAGTGAAGAAATGGGAAGAAGACATGAATAGACACTTTTCCAAAGAAGACATCCAGATGGCTAACAGACACTGGAAAAAATGCTCAACATCATTCATCATCAGGGAAATACAAATCAAAACCACAATGAGATACCACCTCACCCCTGTCAGAATGGCTAAAATTGACAACTCGGGCAACAACAGATGTGTGTGAAGATGCAGAGAAAGAGGATCTCTTTTGCACTGCTGATGGGAATGCAAACTGGTGAAGTCACTTTGGAAAACAGTATGGAGGTTCCTCAAAAAGGTAAAAATAGAACTACCCTATGACCCAGCAATTGCACTACTAGGTATTTATCCAAGGGATACAGATGTGGTGTTTCGAAGGGGCACATGCACCCCAATATTTATAGCAGTGCTATCGATAATAGCCAAAGTATGTAAAGAGCCCAGATGTCCATTGACAGATGAATGGCTAAAGAAGATGCGGTATGTATATATACCGTGGAGTATTAATTGGCAATCAAAAAGAATGAAATCTTTTGCCATTTGCAACAACGTGGATGGAACTAGAGGATATCATGTTAAGTGAAATTAGTCAGAGAAAGACAAATATCATATGACTGCATCATATGTAGAATTTAAGATAAAAACAGATGAACATAAGGGAAGGGAAGCAAAAATAATATAAAAACAGGGATGGGGACAAAACATAACAGACTCTTTAAATATAGAAAACAAACAGAGTGTTGCTGGAGGGGTTCTGGGAGGGGGGATGGGCTAAATGGGTAAGGGACATTAAGGAAGACACTTGTTGGGATGAATATTGGGAGTTATACATAGAGGATAAATCACTAGAATCTACTCCTGAAATCATCATTGCACTATATGCTAACTAACTTGGATGTAATAAAAAAAATAATTAATAAATAAATAAATAAGTGTAAAATAAAATAAAATTGGAAATCAATATCCAACATAATAATACATAGGATCTTCATAGAGACCTTAGATGCTTTCCTGTGAGTCAAGTGAATGTTGGCCATGCAAAGCTTAAGGACTTTGGAGACACCACTTTCCTCCTTTTGCATTTATGTTGTTTGGGTGGTATTCCCCATAGCTGAGGTTTCTCTATACATGAATTTTTCGGAAATGACAATTACATGTTTGGTTTTTTTTATTAACAATGCATATAATGTCAGAACCTACTTCTGTCTGAACTTCAGCCCTTTAATTCTTTTAGGAAATTGGCTCATTTAGTTCCCAGATGCAAGGGGGTGCAGAGGTGAAGGAGAAAGGAGCTACCACTGACTGAGAAAGGGAACATGCTAGATAAAGCTCGGTCACCACTGTGAAATCAAATTTAATTCTTATAGCCAGTCTATGGAGCAATTTCATTTTATTATTAAGGAAAAAAAAAAGACTAACAGAAAAAAAGTTCAGAGAGGTAAAGTAACTTGTCAAAAGTCACACTGCTAGAAAATGGCAGAGCTGGGATTCAAACCCTGGCATGGCTCATTACCTCCTATTATTCCTTCCACTAAGCCAAAGCTTTGGAAAGTCTCAGGGATTAACTGGAAAAGACTAATGCTGGAGCGTGTACTATGGTGAGAACATAGCTCCATTATTCTGGGCAATGTTATTGTGGCTCGAAAACCACAAAGATGAAAAAGATAGCATAAAAATCTAAAATCCTCTAATGAAAAAGTGAATAATCCTAAGTAATGAATAGTATATAATGGAGAAAGACAAGAATGGATTTTAAGTGAATCTGAAGTTTCTTCTTATGTGGTATTTTTAAACTACTCTAAAGGGAAATTATGACCCAGCAATTGCACTACTAGGCATTTATCCAAGGGATATAGGTGTGCTGTTTTGAAGGGACACATGCACCCCCATGTTTATAGTAGCACTATCAACAATAGCCAAAGTATGGAAAGAGCCCAAATGTCCATCAATGGATGACTGGATAAAGAAAATGTGGTATGTATGTGTATATATATATATATATATATATATATATATATATATATATTTACATAATGGAATATTACTCGGCAATCACAAAGAATGAAATCTTGCTATTTGCAACTACGTGGATGGAACTGAAGGGTATGATGCTAAGTAAAATTAGTCAGAGAAAGACAAAAATCATATGACTTCTCTCATATGTGGACTTTAAGAGACAAAACAGATGACTATAAGGGAAGGGAAATAAAAATAATATAAAAACAGGGAGGGGACAAAATAAAAGAGACTCATAAATATGGAGTACAAACTGAGGGTTGCTGGAGGGGTTGTGGGAGGGGGGATGGGCTAAATGGGTAAGGGGCATTAAGGAATCTACTCCTGAAATCATTGCTTCACTATATGCTAACTAATTTGGATGTAAATTTTAAAAAATAAAAAATAAAGTTAAGTCATTTAAAAAAAGGTATAAAAAAAATAAAGGGAAATTATGGATAACCACCAAGGATAAAAATTAACCCGTAGAACGCGTAGGATAAGGCAAGGGCAGCGAACCTGAATCTCTGGAAACTTCCTAGTGACTGAGAATCATGTAAATTTGCATAACTGGCTTTGTGTGTGAAAGTGGTGAGACCTTATTGGTAGGTCACAAATGTTACTTAATTGCCTGATTTGAAGATTAAATGGTGTAAGAAAAAAGACTGTGGCTGCTACCCTTTGCTGGAAAAGATTAGAAGATGGGCTTTCCCCAGGTACATTTGAATTGCAAATAAGCATCCAGCGGAAGTACACTTGACAAAAGGTAATACAAAAATGGACAGAGAGGAGTTCAAGAGTGAAAGGGTGGATTTAAATGTCACTTGTACACAGAATGCAGCTGACCTTGTAGCTGAGGATGGGGCCACTCAAAACCTAAATACACTGGAAGAAAAGCCAAAGACAGTTTTGTGGAGACTCCGTGAGTCCAATAGGAGTGCAGAAAACATTAATTACAGGTAATAAAAAGTGATTAGGCAAGCTATTCCCTATTTGCTATAGTCTGTAATTTGGTGCTACCAAATAATGATGTGTCAAGACAAAAATTGTATTCTCTTCTGGTTATGTTTCTTCCTCCATGAAAAACAATGCTTTCTGCCATCCTCAGGGGAGTGTGTTTTGTGGGTTTTGGTTTGATTTGGTTCAATTTGATTTGTGAATCTGTTGCCATCTTAAAAACTGATATATGGAAGACATCTCAGATGCTGCTAAAAAGAAGTCTGACATTTCCTGCTTCTTGACCTCAGAATCTAACAGACCATCTTCTTGGAATGATTTGATTGGCTCAAAATGGAACAGCCACAAAAGCAGTCGAGAGATACTGTTTTTAGGACAGTGGTGATGTGTGCATAAGGATGCAGATACGCCAGAGCTTTCTCTGTCACAGAGAGGCCGAGTCTTGGTCTGTCAATCCAAGTAGCCTTCAGAGAATGAATATATCTGTCAGGCTTGTCAAACTTCTTTTGCGCAATCCTACTAAGTTACTTAAAGAAGAGAATTAAGCTAAATTAGGTAGTGTGTTTCTGGATTCCCTGAGGAACAAAATATAATGAATTCCAACACTTCTAGACTACTCATTTGGCTGTCCACAGCTGCTATGAGGTGAATTTCTATCATCTTCATTTTCAAAAAAAAAAAATATGTTTATTTACTTTTGAGAGCAAGGAAGACACAGCACAAGCAGGGGAGGGGCAGAGAGAGAGGGAGACACAGAATTCAAAGCAGGCTCCGGGTTCTGCGCTGTCAGCACAGAGCCTGACACGGGGCTCAAACCCACAGACCGCGAGATCATGACCAGAGCCTAAGTCGGATGCTTAACCGACTGACCACCCAGGCACCCCATATCATCTTCATTTTCAAATGAGGAAACAGAAGTGCGAGAAGTCAAATAATTTGCACAAGATCTTGCTAGAATCTAAACAATGGAAACTATATAACAACTTGTTCCCTTTCCCCTCTTCCAGGTCCCCTTCCTGCTGGAGCATGTTTCAGACCAGTGGGATGTGCCCACTTTGACCTGTGGCTATAGGTGTCCTCTTTTTTTCTTTTTAAGAGTGAATTTTCTTTATTAAAATAAGTAAGACATACAGAAAAGTACACCAATCTTAAGTGTAAATCTTGGCTAATTTTTATAAAGTGAATAACTCATGTTATTGCCTTCCAGATCAAAGAAGAGATCAAAGATAGAACACAACCAGTACCCAAGAAGCCCCCAGTCTGTCTCTCTCTCTCTCTCTCTCTCTCTCTCTCTCTCTCTCTCTCTCTCTCTCGCCAAAGGAAGCTACTGTACCCTCCCATCATCAGTTACTTTTGCCTGCTTTGGAACATACTATAAATGGCATTATGAAACATTATCTCCTTTGTGTCTGCCTCTTTTGTCCAATATTTGGGAAATGTAACCATGTTACTACCTGTTGACATAATTTATTCATTTCATTATTGTGTAGTATTTGTCTGTGACCATATACCTCCATACATTTGTCCATTTTACTGTTGATGGGAACTTGGGTAGTCATGAGTAATAGTACTCTTCACATTCTCGTATATGGTTTTGGTGCATTTGAGTAAGGATTATGCCTAGGACTAGGATAGGTAGGATATGCAGCTTTAAGAGATACTATGAACAATTTTCCAAAGTGTTTATGTTAATTTATATTCTCAGTGCACAGAGTTGCAGTTTCTCCAAATTTTTATCCTTCTGACACTTAGAAATCATCTCTTTTTTTTTCTTTTTCCTCTAGTTATGTGGATGAGTATATAGAGGAATCTCTTTTTCCAGATTTATTGAGATATAACTGACAAATAACATTGTGTAAGTTTAAGGTGTACAATGTGAGATATGATATATATATATATATATATATATATATATATATATATAATTGTGAAACGACTACCACAAGAAGGTTAGTATATACACACCCATCACCTGATATAGTTACCATTTCTGTGTGTGTGGTAAGAACATTTAAGACCTATTCTCTTAGAAAATTTCAAGTATACAATATTCTTAACCATAGTCACAGGGCTGTACATGCTGTGCATCAGATCCCCAGAACTTACTCATGTTATAACAAAGTTTGTCCCCTTTGACCAACATCTCCCCATTTCCTCTACCTCCCTACCCCTGGTAACCACTATTCTACTCTCTGCTTCTATCAATTTGACTTTTTTAGATTCTGCATATAAGTGAGATCATGCAGTATTTTTCTTTGTCTAGGTTATTTCTCTTAGTATAATGCCCTCAGGGTTCATCTGTGTTGTCACAAATGGCAGGACTTCCTTTTAAGGCTGCATAATATCCCACAGGGTATATGTACCACAGTTTCTTTATTCATTCATCCACCAGCATCCATCCATTTAGGTTGTTTCCATGTTGTGGCTATTACGAATAACACTGCAATGAACACAAAGTGCAGATTATCTCTTTGAGATGGTGACTTCATTTCCTGCAGATGTATACCCACAAGTGGGATTGCTGGTACTTCTATTAATTTTTTGAGGAAACTCCATACCATTTTCCATAATGCCACGAACAGTGGGGCAAAAGGTTTCCCTTTTCTCCCTACCCTTGCCAACACCTATTACCTCTTGTCTTTATGATAACAGCTATTTTAACAAGTGTGAGGTGGTATCTCATTGTGGTCTTGATTTACATTTCTCTATGATTAGTGGTATTGAATACTTTTTTGTGTACCTGTTGACCATTTGTATGTCTTTGGAAAATTACCTATTCAGGTCCTTTGCCCATTTAAAAATTAGATTATTTGATGCTTTTAATATTGAGTTGTCTAAGTTCCATGTATATGTAGTTCCTTATATACTCTGGATACTAACCCCTTATCAGATATACAATTTGTAAATATTTTCTCTCATTCCCTAGGGTGTTAATTTATTTTGAGAGAAACAGAGCACATGCAAGTGAGGGGAGGAGCAGAGAGAGACAGACAGACAGACAGAGACAGAGAATCCTAAGCAGGCTCCACACTATCATCATAGAGCCCAACGCAGGGCTCAATCTCACGAACTGTGAGATCATGACCTGAGCCGAAATCAAGAGTCAGATGCTTAACTGACTGAGTCACCCACGTGCCTATTTCCCTTTTCATTTTGTTGGTTTTGTTTTGTTCTTGCTGTACAGAAGCGTTTTCATTTAATGTAATCCCACTTGTTCATTTTTTATTTTGTTGCTTGTGATTTTGGTGTCATATCCAAAAAAAATCACTGCCAAGACCAATGTCAAGGAGCTTTTTCTCTATGTTTTCTTTGAGTCTTCCTTTTTTCTCAAGTCTAGCTAAAATTTCGTCAATGCTGTTTATCTTTTCAAAAACCAGCCGGCCATTCATTTTGTTGATCTTTTCTATTGTTTTTCCATTCTATTTCATTTATTTCCACTCTACTCTTTATTATTGCCTTCTGTAGTTATCTTCTTCATGGAGACCAACAAGCCACAAATATGAGCAGAGGTGATATCTAAGATTTTACAACCCAAAGATGGATGTGTTCCTAGATAATCTGAGTTAATATGCTGAAAGCATGGCTCTATAGATGACATGTTACAATGGCATCTGAATTATTTTTATTCTGCACTTACCATAAATAGTATTCTGTGTGCTGAGATGAAACAATAACCATCTTATCTAACATTGTTTCTTGAGAAAATATGCTTCAAATACTAAATATCAGATTATTAAATTAATCATTGGAACACAACTCACTTACAGATTGAGGCAATAACTCAAATAACTCCCATCAGTTTTATAAGAGTTAGTAAAATTTCATAACCATGAATAAATCATATCTAAAAGATAAACTCTTCTACATTTTAAACTCTGAAAGTTAAAACCTGCTGTTTTTATTCACATATTACTTGTGAAGAAACAAAAATTTCTTCTTACAACTACCGATCTCAGCTGACTCTCCTCAGTGCCTGACTTAAGTCAGAAAAGGCACATCCTTTTTCACATTTACATTTATACAGTAGAGAAAACACTTCATTTCTCCTTTGTGGGAGCTGATTAAATCTGGCTCCTTGCCTGCTTCCTGCCATGTGGGTCATGGGTGTGGGTAAGAAGTGACAGTCACTAATGACAGCCTAAAGTGGACATTGGCTGCCAGATTTGAAATGGGTGGCTCAATTTAAAAAAAAAATTAAGGTTATATTCAACTTCAAAAGAACAAAAAAGGTTATATTCAACTTCACAGCTGAATGTGAGTAGAAGGAGGGGGGAAGAAAAATGCTGAACTTGAGAAACAAAGGGACATTTTTCAGCAAGCAAGAAATAAATGGCTTCCTGCACCTCCGAGGCTGCTTCTGCTCTGGAAAAACAGAATCGCTTTATTTGTTAAATAAGTGTCCAAAATGTGTGATCTGTTTTAGGACCACTAGTAAATATATTTGCTATCATATTCTTAAGAAAACCCATTGCAACTCTTTTTAGAGCATGTCTTTCTACATACCCATATATTTATTTAATCCAAGGTAAAAAGCCCAGGGCAACCCTATCTTCAGAGAACACACACCATGAAGAATGGATACTCCATACATAAAATATTCTTACCCAACTTCCCTGCCCACTACATCTGTGTTGCCTTTGTTTCACCTTTGTACTCATCCAGGCATTAAACTCCTCTCCTTACCCAATTTCTTAAAAAAAAAAAAAAAAAAAAAAAAAAAAAAAAAAAAAATCAAAAATTCAATCACAGCCACCTTTTTTGTAAATTTTGTAAATTTATTGAAGATTTAGGACATTTTGGAGAGATCCTGCACAACATTCCACCATCTCACTAAACACTTCTGTCTCCTTTTCCATTTTCTTCAGTCTCCTCCCCTTCCCTGTTCAAACTAATTCCGTATGCCCCTCTACCAGTCAGGATGGGCTAACATGTGCTGTGGTACAAAACAACCCCAAACCATGCACACAATACATTTACACAGAAATGAGGCCTTCACTGGTGCACTTTGATAGCACCCATAGGATAATCTAACCCTAAACTCCACATATATATCTTTTACAATGTATTCAGATACTAAAAATATTATAAAATGCCAAGGAGGACCTTACAATTCCCAAAAAGGGCAGTTAACTTTATTTTGGCCTAATGGTTACTAAATTCATATTTGTTGCAGGGTCACATGGGGACTTAAAAAAATTTAGATGCCAGGGCCTGGTCCACAGATATTTTGATTCAGTAGATTTGATGTGGGGTTCAAGACTCTACATTTTTAACAAGCTCCCCAGATACTTCTGAAAATTTTCCAGGTTTGAAAATTGTCCCTGTAGTTCAGGGGTCTGCAAACTACAGCCCTCAAGCCAAATATGCCCTGCCATCTGTTTTTGTAAACCAAGTGGAATTGGAATGCAGACATGTCCATTCATTGATGTCTGTGTATGGCTTTTTTCATGCTATAATGGCAGAGTTGAGTAATTGAGACAGGGATCAAATGGCCCACAGAGAGTTAAATATTTACTATCTGGTCCTTTACAGAAAAAAACTTTGCCAAACTATGCTCTTGTCTGTTTCAGGACTAATTTCCAGACAAGTGTTATTAATTGTGATGGGAACTAAGTAAGGCAATGTAGATGATCACTACTGAAAACAACACTTGACTAAATTCTTTAAAATGGTATCTTCAAAAAAAATAAATAAAAAATAAAATGTTATCTTCATATGAGGATTCTTTTTTATATATACAAATTACCAGCCAAATTAATTTTTCCTGAGTTATACTGCCCCCTGATGGTAGAAATGTTAAATCACAGATGCTTAATCAGATTAGATGTTGCCCATTGTTTACTAATTCTTGAAATCCGAGTCATACATATAGACTTTGTAGCAAGGGACTTCAGGAATCAGAATTCCTGATTCTGATTATGAATGGTATAATGGAGCAGGACTAAATGGCCTGGGAGAACATTGGCAGTTTTAATGAGAATTAGAATCCCTTCCTTCTGTAAAGTTGCTTGCTCTCCAAGCACTATTACCCTATGCAGCATTTCCAATCAGATTTTTGGGGGGATATAGTGACCACTTGTAATGCCATGTCTATTTCTTTTTTTTAATTTTTTTTTTCAATGTTTATTTATTTTTGGGACAGAGAGAGACAGAGCATGAACAGGGGAGGGTCAGAGAGAGAGGGAGACACAGAATCGGAAACAGGCTCCAGGCTCTGAGCCATCAACCCAGAGCCCGACGCGGGGCTCGAGCTCACGGACCGCGAGATCGTGACCTGGCTGAAGTCGGACGCCCAACCGACTGCGCCACCCAGGCGCCCCACCATGTCTATTTCTAAAAGTGAAGCACAATACTAACAATATGGTCAAAATCGCATGTGCACTCGCTATGATGAACTGAGATTAAAGGAAAGAAACCTTCAATAGGAAGCTAGATGTATGCAAACATATGCCAAGACAGTTACCAAGGTGGATTGCACACATGTTGGAAATAATGAGACAGCAGAGGATGAAGCCATTGGTATTCCCCCTTGACTGCTGATTAAAATCCTCTGAGGAGCTTTTAAAAAATAATGATGGCCATATCCCCACCTCTGGAGATTTTGATCTAATTGTTCTGGGGAGAGACCCAGGCAGTAGTATTTTTTTTTTTAAGTTCTCCAAGTGATGGTGATGTGCAACCAACATTAAAAACATTGTTCTATAGTAGTTTCTCAAATTTTAAGGTATATACAAATCACCTGGAGATCTTCTTACTCTGCATGTGATTCAGTACATCTGTGACGGCACCAGAGCCTCTGACTCCTAACAAGCTGTAAGGTGATGCTGATGCTCCTGTCCATAGATCACACTTTGAGTAGCAAGGAATTAGGTCATCCCTAGCCACAATTTTTATGCAATTTCACTGGTTCTGAGATCTTAAACTACATAAGTGTCACCTGGGAGCTAATGAAACCTGCAAATTTGCAAGCTCCAGTCTCAGAAATTAAAATTCAGTGGATCTTAATTTTTAACGGGTGTCCCAAATGATTCTGAGATTCATAGTCTGAGAACCAAATACACAGTCACCACCACAAATGCTATTTATTCTACAAATCACATTTTTAAAAAGGTGGTAGCATTAATTTTACAAGCTACTTTCACCAAATGCGGGGAAATCTTTCTCCCAGATGTGAGAAGAAATTACCTCAAATTCAGTGGCTTAAACTAACAACAATTTTATTATATCTCATGATTTTGTTGGATTAGGAATTTGGGTAGAGATCATCTGAGTGATTCTTCTGTTCTCCCTGTGGTGTTAACTAAAGTCACTTAGTAGTATCCAACTAGCAAGTAGTCTGTTCCAGAGAGTCCAAGATGGCTTCACTTCCCATGATTGTTGCCTGGAATGTCCACACATAACCTTTCCAGTCTGGCAGTCCCATGTGAGGTAGTAGGTTTCCTTACATAGTGGCTGAAGTCTCCCAGACAGACTGTTCCACGACACAGGAAATGGAAGCTGCCATTCTCGCAAGTGCCGGACTCAGAAACTCGCACAGTGTCATATCTGCCATAGTCTACTGGTTAAAGCAGTCACAGAGCCCAACCAGATTCAAGGGGAGGAGTCATAAACAGGCAGGAGTCATGGCTGTGCAACCCATGAAGAACCCCAAGTGCTCAACACAAAAGGGCTCTGTGCTTGTGGTTTAATGCTCTGTTGCCATCTTGAGATTCTTTACAATTTTTGAACAAAGGGCAACACGTTTTCATTTTACACTGGGTCCCACAAATTATATAGCCTGTCCTCATAAACTTCACTTTACAATAAAAGGAGTAATTAAAAAATTTGTAGCCATCTTTCATTAGTCATAAGCTGTTTGCCGGAGACTTTATTCCTCACCATACGTCTGTATTCAAAGTTATACTTTCTTAAATTATTTAAAAAAATTTTTTTAATGTTTATATATTTTGGAGAGGGAGAGAGAGCGAGCAGGGGGAGGGGAGGAGAGAGAAGGGACACAGAATCCAAAGTAGGCTCTAGGCTCCCTGACATGGGCTTCAAACTCATGAACAGTGAGATCATGATCTCAGACAAAGTCGGATGCTTAACCGACTGAGCCACCCAGGCACCCCCAAAGTTATCCTTTCAAAATTCAAACTGAGGTATGTAGGTTAAATTCAGCATAAAGAAGAAAAACAAATTATGATGTTGAAAATTAGACTTACCATTAGACTAAATTCTGTGATGTTTTACAATTAAGAAATCCGTTGAAAACCAACCACGCTATTATGCTGAGTACCTGCTAGTACTCTAGATCTGATCACCTCTGGGCTCATCCAGTTAGGTGGCTTAGGCATTAACCAACAGTTATCCAAGGTCAGTATGCATGCAGTATACACAGTGTCCTTGATGAGAAAGGCAGCTAGTAATTACTATATGGGGAAAGGAAAAGTCTCCATGATCTCAGCAAACTTGGATTTGTGTTTTGGGGCATCTGCCAAAACTATTTAAAGGTTATCAAGGAAGGCAGAGACGACTCACATGCTTTTTGAGAACTCAGCCACATTTAACATCTCTTTGGGTCATCAGTCATTTGTGCTACATTATGTTTCCAGCAGGAGGTCAATAAGGGTTGCTGGGATGAATCTAAGCAACAAATGGCATACCAACAATAACAAAAACAACTACTGAAAGACCAAGATTGATAGACACAATGAATGAAGAATAAGGTCAGGAAAAGTATAGTACTTTGCACATGGGGGGCAAGGATTACTGAGTTGAAACTACTGATATGATCCACTCAAAAGGTATAATTATCCAGGGCAAGTTTCTGAGGGAACAAAGGTAGATGTTGAAAGAGATGGAGCTTGGCAGACAGTCCTGAAAGGAAATAGAAACCCTATTGGCTTGAGGAGAAGAAAATTAGCCCGACTAGGATAGAGTAATGTGGGTAGAAGGATGTTACTGTATAGATGAGAAGTGAAGAAAGGAGAGACTCATTGCTTCAGGCACTCAGTACCAGGATGCAGAATCTGAATTCACTCCACAAGCTGTGGGACGTTTACTGCAGTTTGTTTGTTACTGGTTTAAAGGGGATGGGTGATGGCTTTTTATTTTATATGCAAGAATAATAATGGAAGTCTTCAACTGAGCTACATTCCAAAGAAGGTGCAAGATTAAGATGCAGAATTTTTCAGAGGAGGTGGTCAGAAACCTAGTGAATGATCCTTAAAACACGGATCCCCATTGAGGGTACAAGGATTGGAAATTAGAGATCAGAAGGGACTTTAAAAGGGAGAGAGTTCCTGAGGTACTGGGATGGTAGTAATGATGCCCTTAATCTCAGGAGACAATCTGAAAACTTAATATGTGTCTCCTGGAGTTTGAAGAACCGTAATGGCCTGGTGTCTGATTCCCTCCTGATGAAAATCTAAAGGGTAAGAGAAAGGATGACTAGCTACTTTGGTGGAGAATTGGCTTGCACTCCCAGAGTTCTTCAGGGAAAAGATTGTGTTTCCTACTGTGGTAGATGTTGTGATGACTGAAAGACTTGTTCCTCCTGCCACTGGAAGTCATACCAGCAGAGAGCCCTCAACTATGAGTCCCCATGGGGATTGCTTTGGCTGGAGAGAGCTTGCTGATGACTGGCTGGTATGAGGGTATAAAGTCCCAGCCCTGCACCCCAATTTAGGACCACTCTACAGGGCCATTCCAGCATCAGAACTCTCTGAGGACTGACTGAGGCCTCCACTGAGATGCAGCAAAGCTCAACTTCTGCTGCTGCGCAAACGTGCTTCTTTCCCTTACTTTCCATAAGTGTTGATCCCAAGGACACTCCCTAATAAACATCTTGCATGGCTGTCTCCATCTCAGAGTCAGCTTCCCAGGAAACCTGACCTGTAACACCTGTGGATCAGATGTGGGCCTCTGGGTCAAGTGAACCAGTGGATTATCTTGGATCTGAACAAACATCAGCAGAAAGGATGTTTAATGTATCACTGGATTCCAGCTGGGGAAAGAGTGAGCAACAGCTTGAATAGAGCCACACCAGCCTGGGTCAAGGTTTTTAATTATGAGGGGGAGAGGGGTCTTTGAAAAACCTAACAAAAGTACCCGTGAGGAAAAAAGGCCAACTTTTAACAGTTTACCAAGTCCAAAGAGTACCAACATACAGTTCACAGGAGCGTCAGTCAAATACTTTCTTGTAGGCCTCCCAACCTGGAGAGGTTAGAAGCCCAAGTTAGCAGGCGCAGGGGCAAGAACCCAAGATAGGGTAAAAGACGTCAACCCTACCCCTTCCCTGACTTTATTTAAAACAGTTCCCCCATCTTCTGAAAATTTTCATATCACCTAGAGCCCACCCTTGCCCCAAATACCGTAATACTCTTATCTTTCCCTTTATTTGGTGATATGCCCCACATCTCCTTTGACGTGCAGTCTCTAAAATCCGTACAAAAAGTCAAAAAACCTCACCTTGTCTAAAGATTGTCCCTGGTGGTCTCAGGCTGTAAAGTCTAAAAGCTTTTTCTTGTGTGGTACTATGTCTTGCTGGCCATTCCAACTACTTGCATACCGTGAAACACAGAGTGACAGGTACACAGCAGGCGCTCAGTACGTTTCTCAGATTTCCCAACTGCCTTTGGAGAGGAGCGCTGGGTCTCCCACGGCGGCAGAACAGGAACAGCAGCCGCTAAGGTAGAGCAACCTGCCAGCTGTGAGGCACGCCCTCGTCAGGGGGCCTGGGACCGAGAAGACCCTGCTGAGAGGAGCCATGCACGCGCTGGTCCGTAGCCCCCGACTTAGTACAGTATAGGTCCCGCACGCGCGGCCGTCCATCTTTCTTTCGGCCCCGCCCCGCCCTCCTGCCACGCCCCATCCATCCCGCCCCGCCCGCCTTGAGCTCTGCCCCGCCCCGTCCTGCTGCCCCTCCCCACCCGTATTACACCGCCCGCCCCGCACGCCTTGCGCTCCGCCCCTCCCCGTCCTGCTGCCACGCCCCATCCCGTTCGCCCCGCCCCTTCGCCCTGCCCTGCCCCTTCTTGCTGCCCCGCCCCGTCTCTTTCGCCGCGTCCCGCCCCCTTCTGGTACCCCGCTGGCAGGTAGGAGCGGCCTCAGGCGTAATGGGGACCGCCTCGTCGCTTGTGAGCCCCGCTGGCGGGGAAGTGATAGAGGACACGTATGGGGCGGGCGGCGGCGAGGCCTGCGAGATCCCGGTGGAGGTGAAGCCCAAGGCCCGCCTGCTGCGCAGCTCGTTCCGCCGCGGCGCTGCAGCAGCGGCGGCAGGGGCCGGGCCCGGGTCGCTGCCCCGTGGAGCGGGCGGCGGCGGGCTGCTGGGAGCTAGCTTCAAGTCTACCGGCTCGTCCGTGCCGGAGCTGGAGTACGCGGCGGCCGAGTACGAGCGGCTGAAGAAGGAATATGAGATCTTCCGGGTCAGCAAGAATCAGGAGTTGTTGTCTATGGGCCGCCGCGAGGCCAAGCTGGACACGGAGAACAAGCGGCTGCGGGCGGAGCTGCAGGTAACACCCGGCCCGCGTGCGCGGCGGGGGCAGTCGGGACTCCCCCCCCCCCCGCCCCGCCCGCGCCCTGCCAGGCTGGGCTTTGGACGCCTAACTCCGTCCTTCGTCCATCCTGCCCCCTCTCTAAACCAAGTAGTTTCGAAAGTTGGCTAGGAACCGCTCTGCGTTTTAATTTGAGAGACACATTCTCTTGGGGTCTAAACTGATTTCCTTAACTAATCCGCCCCTTTTCTATTTCTGGTTCATTCATTCAGACACCTTGAAACAATTAGCCTGAACGTGTCCTGAAGCAGCAAATGCCAATCTGCAGGGGGCTCCAGGGAAGTAGGTTAACCCAGGGCTCACAGACACACAAAGATTTTGGTGACATCTGTTGAAGCCAACTCATCAAATTCCCTAGGAGTTTTTAACTCCACTCCCCGCCCCCTTAAATATATCTCTCAGTTTCTTCGTGTGGAGCTCTTGAGTTTTAATGATCTTGAAGTGAATTTTTCTGGAAATCTGATTTTCACCATCCTAACTGCTTTGATTGAAAACATTCCCTAGGTGTAGTCAAATGCTCTTAATGCACTTGACTAATTTACTCAGAAAAACAATTATTGCGTGGTCTCCCTCTAGGAGATGTGTTTTGACTCATTAAAATGGTATGTAAAGCAAGAGGTTGCTTTTCTGTGAGCAAATTTCTCAGACTTTGTGTCATCTGTTTTAGGCCTCTCTGAGGGTTGTGGTTTTACTCTTTTTTTTTATTTTTAACTGTGGAAGAGACTTCTAGACAGCGCAAGTGTTTCTGGGCTCATCACAGTAGGAATTGAATAAATACCTCACACTGATTTTTCTGAGAAGAGCCTTCTTCAGGGGCACCTGGGTGGCTCAGTTGGGTAAGCGGCCAACTTTGGCTCAGGTCATGTTCTCAAGGTTCATGAGTTCCAGCCTGGCATCCAGCTCTATGCTGACAGCTCAGAGCCTGGAGCCTGTTTTCAGATTCTGTGTCTACCTCTGCCTCTCTCTCTTCCTTGCCGCCCCCAAACATAAACAAACATTAAAAAAAAAAAAATCCTCCTTCCTTCTAGACTAGGCACCTTTCCTAGTAGCTGTTGTAAAATTAGACTGTTATCTGGGAAGAATTACTTACCAGTCTATCTGTTGACTGCCCAGTTTTCCTACTGGGCAGTCTTAATGCGCTTGCATTGTATAACCTTAACGCATTTCAGATACCTGATTTCATGCATCGAAGCTATTGTCTAATAGCTTGCATTGTATAACCTTAACGCATTTCAGATACCTGATTTCATGCATCGAAGCTATTGTCTAATGGACGCTGCACATTGGAAATGGCTGTGAGATGGGGGGTAGAAAAGAAGGCTGGACCAACCAGGGCAGAGTGCAGTAAGAGCTGACAAATGCCAGTCTCAGGTTCCTCCTGTTACCTTATGTAGTAGTTCTGAAAGTTGAGTAGAATTCACTATGCATTTTAGTATTATCTTGAGGTCTAAACTGATTCCTTAACTAACCCACCCATTTTTTTATGCAGCCTTTTTGATTCCTTTCTCATATATCTAGGCATTAAAAAAAAAACCTCTTCCATATTTATTTAACCCATTCAGTCATACACTTACTGGAGGCCTTCAATGTGACAGGCACCAAGGGGGCTCTGGGGATAGCAAAATGAGAAAGACATGGAGCCAGGAAGTGCCTGGTCACACAGAATTAATTATCCTTCAAGTTAAGACTTACAAACTATATACTTTTTTTTTTAATTTTTTTTTAACGTTTTATTTATTTTTGAGACAGAGAGAGAGACAGAGCATGAACGGGGGAGGGGCAGAGAGAGAGGGAGACACAGAATCGGAAGCAGGCTCCAGGCTCTGAGCCATCAGCCCAGAGGCCGACGCGGGGCTCGAACTCACAGACCGCGAGATCGTGACCTGAGCTGAAGTCGGACGCCCAATCGACTGAGCCACCCAGGCGCCTCATATACTTTTTGTTCTTTTACAGATGGGAAAACTGTGCCATAGGGAAAATTAAGAGTTTGACACAGTATTTCAATTTCAATTCACAGTACTAATTTCCATTAAAAGCTTAACATTGAAGTGTCTTCATTTATTATAGTTAAGCATGTTTGCATTTTTTTCATGATTCATTATGTGTTTGAATAAAATGGCAATATGTAGTCCTTGATAACTGGTAAAATAGTAAGTAGATTGGTACAGTTCTAAGGTATGTATGTAATATATATGTAAGATACTGAAAAATTTGGGAGGAATATTATTTTTGTTAGAAATAACAAGGTCAGTTATTTCAGGCGCTTCAAAAAACATATCAGAAGATACTTCGGGAAAAGGAAAGTGCTTTAGAAGCAAAATACCAAGCAATGGAGAGAGCAGCAACATTTGAACATGACAGAGATAAAGTGAAAAGGCAATTCAAGGTAAATGCCTTATGTTTTTACCTGCAGAGTGATGCAGAATAAAAACAACATATTTTAAAAGTTTCTATAATGCTGCATGAATAAGTAGATGTAGTCCTGAAGGTTCTAAGAACTAGAGTAGAGCACTTTTTACATTTTTGAGATGGACCTAGTAAACTTGAGATCATTTCAAGGAAAAAAAAAGTGAGCACTGCAATAGGGATTTGGGGAAAAGAAAGTCTTTCTATATGGGGGTAAGGCATTTGGAAATATTTGGGGATGTTTTGTATGGCAGGGCATTACTGGCACCTAGTGGGAGGGAGACAAATTTGCTAAACGTCAGCAGTGCACAAAACAGCCCCACGGCACAGACAGGCCTCCTGCCCAAATTCCAGTGGGTTCCAGTTACAAAACAGTAGAGTTACTTTAGTTATTCATCCTACAGGTCAGGACCGAACTGAATATTGGTTTCATGAGTGAAAGATTTTTTTGGTTAAGAGTTGATGACACAACCTTTTGATTATGGGAGAGGTTTCAAAATTAACATCTGTCTTTTAAAGATTTTTAGGGAGACCAAGGAGAATGAAATTCAGGACTTACTGAGGGCTAAGCGAGAGTTGGAAAGTAAACTTCAGAGGCTCCAGGCTCAGGGAATCCAAGTATTTGATCCTGGAGAGTCTGATTCAGATGACAACTGTACAGATGTTACTGGTAAATTGACTTCCTATTTATAATATTTTAAGTTTTCACTATAGGTGTAATGATATTGTAGAGCCAACGTTGAATCCTTTTAGTTGTGAGTGGTTGCTGTTATAAACAGAATTGCACTTTCTGCCTCTTTCTCAGGTGTTATGACAGCAATTTTCCATGAAGTCCATGACATTGTTAAGAGCCATGTTTTCTTCTGACTTGCATTGCCAACCTCACCCCATAGATTTTCTCTCTCTGGTCTCAGCTCCTTCAGGTCTCACCGTGATATCTCCATTTTGGCTGGGGGAAGAGGGAAGGGAATTCATTCCTCTCCTTGAAAGCACAATCTGAAAGGGGCCCCTGGGTGGCTCAGTTGGTTAAGTGTCCAATTCCTGATTTGGGCCCAGTCTTGATCTCCTGGTTTGTGGGTTAGAGCCCTGCATCTAGCAGCAATGCTGGTAGTGTGGAGCCTGCTTGGGATTCTCTCTCAAAGTAAAGAAATAAACTTAAAAAAAAAAAGGAAGGAAGGAAGAAAGAAAAAGAGAAAGAAAGAAAGAAAGAAAGAAGAAAGAAAAAGAGAAAGAAAGAAAGAAAGAAAGAAAGAAAGAAAGAAAGAAAGAAAGAAAGAAGCACAATCTGATACCGCATTGGCCAGCACTACACTCAGGAAGACTGGAGAGTGTAATCATTAGTAGGAGAGTCATGTATCCACGTAAAGTTGGAAATTCTGTTACTAAAGGGAGAAGGGGAGAATGGATATTGGAGGATAGTTGGTAGTCTCTGTTACATTATTTTTCCACATAATGATAAATTCTTTGCAACCATCCATTAGAATATCTGCATGATATTCCACTAAATGGTTTCCAGGGCAGTCCCGTAAGCTATTCAAAAAGTTTATATTCTGTAATTAAACATATAAAATATGTTTTTCTAGAAATAAAGCTTGGAGCCATAGAAGGCAAGGGTCTACCATGTTCTAAGAAAATAATAATAAACTGTGACTGATACTGAAAAATGAAAAATATTCTATTGATGAATGCAGTAGAAAAATGTAGTCACTCTCTCATTTACAGGAACCTGCATTTTATTCTTACAAACTGATTTGGGAGTGAAATATGGCAACTTGACAATTCCCTCTTAGTTTACATTTTAGAACCATTGGAATCTGACCAGCATTCTGGGATTTTTATTACTAACTTTTGAAGGGGAAAAAAATGAAGTGATTCTTAATGGCTTTGAGTGACTAAGAGGATCCTCTTGTTGACCCCACATTAGTCTTAGTGGTTATTTCAGTGTTGACATGTTTTAAAATGTGCAGTGTTTCAAAACTATTATATCGTAATTGCCTTGGCAAGTTAATAAGAACAAGTTAGTATTTCCTCCTAGGTCTTTCTTCATATTTTGATTTGAACATAAAGAAAGGATACTGAGGGAACATCATTCATTTCACATTCAAAGACCTACAAATAATGATCTTATTTTTGCCAGATATTGAGTCCAAATACTAGTATATGCATATTTAGTCAAAGATGCTGTGTTCATAAGCACCAACTGATTCAGACATTAATTTTATTTCTCTGGAAGTTTAAAGAGGGGGCACTCTTTACATCTTTAGCTTACATCCTAATGAATTACCAATGTTAATTACAGGTGTGCTAGTAATAGTCTTCCTTTTAAATTCTTTCCTTCAAATTTTACACTGATGCCTAAACTATATGGTTAGAAATCTTGTTTAGAATTTTTGTATGGGGATATTTTTAACTTCTCACAGTTGTTACAGTTCCTTTGGTTACTATATCGTTTATTTCTTTTCATCTTTCTCTCTTTAGTCCCCTCTTTGAGTTTGAGATGACAACCAGAATTATGCTAACCAGCACCTTAGAAGTTGCCAAAAGTTGGTGACAAAGTACTTTCAAAATCATTAAAGATTGAATATTTGGGTATTTGTTGTATATAATATTATAGTTTTTTTTAATTAGAAATCCTGTGTAGTATATGTGATAAGTTTTTGAACATTCAGTAATTTGGTTTTCACAAGATAAAATGTCTTGCATTTATAGCTGCTGGAACCCAGTGTGAATACTGGACTGGAGGAGCTTTGGGAAGTGAACCTTCCATAGGCAGTATGATCCAGCTTCAGCAGTCCTTCAGGGGTCCTGAGTTTGCCCATAGTTCTATAGATGTGGAAGGACCCTTTGCAAATGTCAACAGAGGTAACACAAGCCATTTGCCAATTACTTTGGCTAATGGTAATGACTGTTCCTATGCTGTAATCTTGTGTGCTGGGAAAACAACCATCAACCAGGCATGAGATTTTTATTCTGGGTGTCTTCCACTGTCAAACCAGCATGTACTTACCGGTGCTGTCACTGAGCAGGGCTAAGTAAGTTCTGTAATTCACATCAGGATCAGATGGTGTTCCCTGGCCAGACTGACAAATCAGGTTCTAAAAACTTCGCTTCTGGTCTGAATTCTCAGGGGTTTCAGTTGATCATTGAGAGTGTAATATAGATTAACTGAGAAACAGTAGTTTTTAGTCTTTCCCTCTGTGTTTTTGATGCTTTTAAAGGTTAGAGAAGGCTGCAGAATAGAGTACAAAGTTATGCAATGTAGTATCCTTAGTCAGAAGAATATTTTCATTATTTTTATATAATTTGGTGTCCAAAACAGCTCTGAGATCTGTTCAGAATTTCAATGCCAGTGCAGATCTGAGATGTTATAAGTAGCTCTATTTTTTTTTTCTTAAACTATAAGATTATCAGCAAAATGAAAAGTGTTTAATTATGCCTTTTGAATTAGCCAAATATGTCTTAAAATGTTCTTTTTCACTAAATAGCATTTCATTTTATGCCATTCTTAAAGTTTCTTTTTGACTTAATATATCTCAAGAATAATAAGTAGGTAAAAGTATAGGCCAGCCTGCAAATGTAGGCCCTCCTACAGTTGCAAACTAATTAAACAGCTCAAGTAACATAGGTTCATGATATTGACTGGAACCACTGGTACCTCAGCAAGGACCCTGGGTGACATTGATTACTTTATGTCCAAGGATAGAATTTGAGGTTAAAGAACTGTTTGCCTTCTAATATGTTATTCCAGAAGGTGTGTCATTATTAACGAGTAAGATCAGATTGCATTCTATGTTGCCTGTTGTGTTTTTGCAGACTTTTAAAAGACTTTTAAACATCTTGTCAAATGTTTTTTGATGATTTTTTTTCATGAACTCATGATAAATTTTACTTTTAGATGACTGGGATGTTGCTGTAGCTAGTTTATTACAAGTTACTCCATTGTTTTCACATTCTCTGTGGAGTAACACTGTCAGATGTTACCTCATTTATACAGATGAAACCCAGCCTGAAGTGGATCTTTTCCTTAAGGTGAGGATATTTATAAATTCTTTATTCACTGATTTAAAATACAAGTTAATATTGTGTCCTATTTATGACACTACTACATCTAAACCAAGTAGTTTACTACCTATCAGATTATATGTCTTAAAGAGCAAGAAGAATTTGGGCTTTTTTTAAGAGAAAATCTTGCTCAGTTTTATCAGTGTATTCAAATAAAGGCTTTGGAACTTAATTCTGATGAATGCTTTATTGTACATTGTGCACAGCGTTTAAGACCCTTGTTGATAGCGCCTGCTTTAGGTAATATCTGCCAGCCCTAGCCTTGAATCTGTTTCAGGTTATAACAAAATTTAATCTTTATCATGGTTTTTAATTTTTCAAGGCAGTCATCGGGGTTAACCTGAGGGAGAGGGCAGGCATACTCCAGCCTGTGGGCCAGATCTGGCCTGCAGCCTGTCTTTATAGGACCGAAAGCTAAAATTGCTTTTTACCTTTTCACATGGTTGGAAAAAAAATGAAAAGATGAATGTTTTGTGACATGTTAAAATTATATTAAATTCAAATTTTAGTGTCTATAAATAAGGTTTTACTGGAACACAGCTAGTGTTCATTTACACACTATTAAGCTGAACACAGCTTATTCATTTACACACTGTCTATGTCTGCTTCATACTACAATGGCGGAATAAATCACTAGAGACTAAATGAACCCCAAGGACCTCTGCTAAAATATCAAGTCATTAAGCTATTACTAATTTGTAAGAATACTTGCCGTTTACAGAAAAAGTTTGCCTATTACTGTTCTAACTGAATTTTAAATAAATCTGCATGTCACATGCTATACCTGCTATATTAACATTATTGATTAAAAGATTGTTGATTAATGAATTTATTTAGCTTTGCTTTTTGATATTGTTCAACTTGGGTTGAGAGATAAAATATTTTGAAAACCAAAGTTTCTACTCACTAACTGAATATAGGTTATTACCAATCTGATGTTGAGGGAATTACTCATTTATTGCATAATAATGCTCATCATTACTTAGTAACTTAATTTGTTATAGACCAACATAATTTTTTTATTTATATCTGTTTGCTTTAATGTTCTAATATATCATGGTGGACACTTTTTACAATATAGATTCATGGATTTGGGTTTTCTACTCTTTATAACAATAAAGCAGAAATCATTTATAATAATAATAATAATAACAAAAATAAATACCAAAGGAAATTATGCCAATATTTTTCTTCCATTGTTTTAGGTTTTATTATGAAATAAATTATTTTCTGAGCTAGGAAACAGCCAAGTTACTAAGCTTATATATTTTTGTTTTAAGGGAAACTTGCCTTTTCTCTTAAAGATTTTCTTTAAAATATAATTATATTTTTAAGTTTTAAATTAAAAAAATATTCTATATAACCTGTTCTAAAGCATGCTTTTTTATTTTAAGTAGTATGAAGCTGACTAGATCTTTAGTTATATAAGCTGTGCTTTTATTATGTTTTAATTTCTTGTGTTTTGTTTTGTTTTAATTTCTTTTTAGGACTATTCACCTAAACTTAAAAGAATGTGTGAGACAATGGGATATTTTTTCCACGCTATATATTTTCCAATAGATCTTGAAAATCAATACCTTGCTGTTAGAAAATGGGAAATTGAGAAGAGTTCATTAGTTATTTTATTCATTCATTTAACCTTACCAAGGTAAGCTGAAAATTCTGTCATTTATTACAGGAGTTGTATAGAATTGATCACTTCTTGGCCTTTTGACTAAGATCAAGTGTAGGAGTTGTATAGAATTGAGACTGCCACAAAAAGAATGAAATCTTACCATTTGCAACTACTTGAATGGAACTGGAGGGTATGATGCTAAGTGAAATTAGTCAGTCAGAGAAAGACAGAAATCATATGACTTCACTCATATGAGGACTTTAAGAGACAAAACAGATGAACATAAGGGAAGGGAAACAAAAATAATATAAAAAAAGGGAGGGGGACAAAACAGAAGAGACTCATAAATATGGAGAACAAACTAAGGGTTGCTGGAGGGGTTGTGGGAGGGGGGATGGGCTAAATGGGTAAGGGGCACTAAGGAATCGACTCCTGAAATCATTGTTGCACTAGATGCTAACGAATTTGTATGTAAATTTTAAAAAATAACATTTAAAATAAATAAATAAATAAAATACAAAAAAAAAGAATTGAGATTGCCAAATGAACTTCAAAGATAAGTTCTAATTGCATCCTTATAATCAAAAACAATCCACAAAATTCAATAAATGTTTTGGCTTTTCATACAGAAACAAAGAATTAAGAACTTTACACTGTTTGCATTAACAGGTCCTAATGTTGGCATCATTAATGCAAAGATCATTTTAATCAGGGGTAGCTAACTATGGCCTTCAGGCCAAATCCAGTCAGCCACCTGCTTTTATAAATAAAATTTTATTGGAACATAGTTATATTCATTTATTTATGTATTTTTACAGCTGCTTTCATACTACAAGAGCAGAGTTAAGTACCGCGGTTACAACAAAGACTGTGTAGCTCATGAAGCCTAAACTGTATACTCACTGGCCCTAATAGAGCAAGTTGGCAACTCCTGATTTCAATAATCTGCATTAACTTTCATTATTTTCTTTCTTCAGATACAAATTGAGAGCTACTTGAACACTTATATAGATGTTAAATCAAGTTTTTAATTCTCTGAGGAGCTTACTACTTAATTCCAGTAAAGTGAGCAATTTTCTTGTGATGTGAATATAATTAACACCAATGAGTTAGTCTGCAAATAAAGATTTTTTTTTAACCAACTAGATACATAGATAGAAGACAAAATATATTTAATAAGAGGTTTTCTTTCTACATTTGCTGTCTGATTGGATTTAACCCTTCCAGAGCATTTTTCCTTTTATTGAGGACCAACTCTGACCTCAACTGTGTGCAGAAGTATGTGGAGCCCTAGGCTTTACCAGAGACCCTGCAGTGTGATCCATCATCGCTCCTTAAGACTGCCCAGTGGCCAAGGAACCACTTGGTCAATGAGCCTCCACCCAAACAAGTTTCAAGGATTCTTTCCACTTGATTCCCTTTTAGTTGGGGTTCTTTTCCTCCCTCGCCCCTTTTCTTTTCCTGTTATTTTTTTGTATTTATTAAGGATATATTCTGTTTTATTATTTAATATCTGGGTAGTATTTTATCTCAGGTGGTAATATGTCATTTGTTTGGTTTAAAGGATTAATCCTTTAAACCATCTTGTTTTTTCTTTACCTTTTATCCATGTTTAGTTAATAAAATATTGCACATTATTTTTACTTTTTTTTTTTTTTAATTTTTTTTTTTCAACGTTTATTTATTTTTGGGACAGAGAGAGACAGAGCATGAATGGGGGAGGGGCAGAGAGAGAGGGAGACACAGAATCGGAGACAGGCTCCAGGCTCTGAGGCATCAGCCCAGAGCCCGACGCGGGGCTCGAACTCACGGACCATGAGATCGTGACCTGGCTGAAGTCGGACGCTTAACCGACTGCGCCACCCAGGCACCCCTATTTTTACATTTTTAACGTTTATTTCTATCTTTCTCATATTAAATCCCTCTTAATCTTTTACCCTTCATCTTTTACCCTTTATCCTTCATTTCTTTCATGTTTTATTACTTTGCTTGGCAGATTTCAGCTTATCTTCTTTAACTAAAATTTTATTTATTTTACATTTTAAAAACTTTATTCTTAAAGAATAAGAATTTTAATTTCTAAAATTTAATCATTTCTTCACCTATGCTTTGCCTTTATCTTGCTTTAATTTTTCATATTCCATCTGCTGATTATTTTATTTCCTTAATGTTTATTTCATGGCTGTCAAGAAATATGGCAGTAATTGTAGGCTTCACACCGTAAACAAGGGTTGATAGAGCTTTTATTTTTCTCAGGTTGTTCCTTCACCTCTCATGATGATTCCCCCATTCTTCTCAAAAGATGACTCTAGAATCATGTCCCCTGAGCAGTACCCAGTAGCCCCATATTCTTCCCTCCCACCAAAGAATTTGAACCAAATCCCAGATGTCATATCATTTCATGTGAGCCCCATGTGTCAATTTTGTAGGGAGTGATTTTGAAATAGCAACATGTGCCTGAACGGTGGCCCATTCTTTAGTATTCACATGTACCACAGACTTTTCTCCCAAAGTAATAACAAAAGAACCAAAATCCAAAAATTATATAGAACATGGTCAGAATGATTTGAACAAGGAAAAGTTCCTTGGTTTGGTTTGATTGGATTGGCACAGAGATGTATGATAGAACATTACTCTGTTTTGTATTGGGGCTAGTATTTTAATATATTATGTAAATTTTGAATCATGTAATAGCTCTCCCTTGCATACACACACTAATTTGCCTCTCTAGACAATCTTTCATTTAATGCTTTTTAGAAAGGGGAATTGGTTGTAATTTTCCTTGCCGTGTAGAAAACACTGGTAGGTTATTTTAAGATTTTTCTAGAATTTAAATAGGAATAATAAAAACTGTCATTATGGTACCCTGTAGCAAAGTTAGAATTTTTTTTTAACCCTGTACTTCAGCTAAGATTTTACTAGCCATCTGACCTCCCCCATCTGCCTCTGGATCTTTCTCATACTGTATCTTGGGTATAAAGATTCAGGTCGTTCATTGGATGAGAAAGGCTAACAGATTAGAGAAGAGAAAAATCTTGAAGCACTGGGTTTGATAATAGTTGTATTTTAATTTGGAAATTATTTATTTCTAAGTGGAATTAGGTTTCCATTTATTTGCAAAGTCTCATGAGTCTGGTCCATTATTTTGAGCCATGTTTGCAGTATTTTTTGAGAGTTTTTTTTGTTGTTGTTGTTAGATTTGAAAAATTAAAGTTATGTATGCTTTGAGATTCAATTTAATGCAGAATTTATTGTACTTGTTCTGTCTGCTAATGAATGCGTTATATTTTCTGGCTAAGCTGGAACAGAGCTATAAAACATCCATTTTTGGAAAGGTGCCTTGTTCTGTCCCTGGGCTTCTTCTGGCCCCTTGTCATTGCTTTAAACTGCCATTATTGACACTTAGGTTGATTGTTTGCTGCCATAGTGCAGTGTAGGACAAGAAATACTGATTTCCAATCTAGCCTTTTATTGGAAGACTGCGAAGAAGCTTTTCTGAAAAACACTGAAGGCAAACCACGATTAATTTATCATCGCTTAGAGGATGGGAAAGTCAGTTCCAACTCCATCCAGCAATTGATTGATCAAGTTTCTAACCTGAACAAGACCAACAAAGCCAAGGTAAAATTCAGAAGGTTATTTTTTTAAGAACCTGGTTGCCCAAGGGAAGTGTTAGAGCAAAGGCCATGAGGTGGGAGTGAGTAAGGGGAGATTAATAGGACAGGTGACTGGGAGCTAAGGGTAAAGAACCTCGGAGATCACTATAGAAACCTTGTTTTTTTTACTGGGAGTGAGATTTTTTTTTTTTTTTTTTTTTTTACCTGGGGGTTTTTACTTGAGTCATTGGAAGACTTTAAGCAGCAGCAGAAGAAATACGATTCTGACAAGGATGTTCTTGGGCTGCCGTGTAGTGAAGGAAGGCAGAGTTGGAGAGCTCTTGCAGTCACCAGGTGAAAGATGCTGGTGGCTTGGACCAGGGTGGAGGTGGAGGAAGTGATGAGAAACAGGAATCGGTAAATTTTGACAGTAGAGCCAATAGACTTAGTTGTCGACTATGAGAAAAAGAAAGGGATAAATAGCAATACACAGCTACAAAGGGTATGATCTATGAGTGGAAAAATCAGATTTTTTCCTGTGCTTTTCTCCCCAAGTGCAGAGTCCTTTCGTCTACTGTTGACCAAGGATCAGTGTAAGAAAGAGCCTTTTCATAGCAACCTCTTCTAAGGGCATTGGGAAAAGCAAAACAGTGAATAAGAGTATGAGAGATTTGACCATTCTTACATGCATGGTGGGATAATATTTAAAATAGAGATTACAGGCTTTGCCTTACTGCACACTGAGATAACTTAAAAATTCTTACAGTTGTGTTAAGAATACAGTTAAGGGGCACCTGGCAGTCTCAGTCAGTAGAGCATGCAACTCTTGATCTCAGGGTTGTGAATTCAAGCCCCACAATGGGTATAAAGATTACTTAAAAATAAAGTCTTAAAAAAAAAAAAGAATATAGTTGAAAACAACTTGGATTTTGACATTGTTTTTATTTCTCTGTGCCCATTCAAGAAATAAGATCGAATGTGAACACAAGCATTTTTTTTACATCATTTAGTATTGAAAAAAGCTTGAGCCCAATGTAACATTAAAGAGCCCAACACAAAATAGTGTATTTTGTTATAATCTCCAGAACCATTTCATTATTTGCTTTAATTACATTAGTATGAGCTTAGTCCACTAGATCCTAAGAGGAAAGATACTGACTTTTCTTTCAGATCTCTATTCTATTTGTAAATTGATTTTTAAAATTAATACACTAGAGGGATGAATTTATTTTATAAAATAGGAGTAAAATAAGATCTGTCTACCATGATTATAAATGGAAACATAGGATAAACTTCCATTCTGGTTCACTTGATGTGCTTCATAAAACCATTGCCCTACTCTAATTTTATCCAATAATCATTTACTAGCAACACACATGTTCTTTATAGGTAGGGCATTCTTCTTTCAGAAAACTCAGAAGACTACTGTTTTACATAGCAGAATACCATTTTGCTTTTTTGTTTTATAGAATTATAGTCTTATTATTATAAAAATTGATTTTGATGTATTTTGAAGGTCATATATATTGAGTGGTGTATGGATGTATATAAGACAGAATTTGGATAAGTAAGTGAAAAAAATGTATTTTTTGTTTTATTGCAACACTGTTCCCATTGTTCACAATAAATCCCCTTGTGTGACCTCTAACAGTTTGCATAACTTGCCTCCGTTTCCTCTTCTGTGAAATTGAGGTATTAACAATACCACCTGGTGGCTCAGTCAGTTAAGTGTCCAAGCCTTGATTTCAGCTCAGGTCATGATCTCACATGATTGAGCTCCATGTAGGGCTCTGCCCTAAGTATGGAGCCTGCTTGAGATTCTGTCCCTCCCTCTTCGTTGCCCCTCCCCCTCTTGGGCACACACTTTCTCTTAAAAAAAAAAAAATTAAAAGTAATTGTGTCTGAAGATAGTGGACCACCATGGAGACCCTGAGTTTGTCTTATCCCTGAATTGCAGCTAGATCAGCACCAAACCCTTTTGAACACCTAGGAAATTGATCTGAGGATGTCCACTGTCACCACTGATATTCAACATAGTGTTGGAAGTCCTAGCCTCAGCAGTCAGACAATACAAAGAAATAAAAGGCATCCAAATCAGCAAGGAGGAAGTCAAACTTTCACTCTTCGCAGACAGTGATACTCTATGTGGAAAACCCAAAAGACTCCACAAAAAACCTGGTAGAATTGATACACAAATTTAGCAAAGATGCAGGATATAAAATCACTGTGCAGAAATTGGTTGCATTTCTTTTTTTTTAAGTTTATTTATTTATTTTGGGAGAGACAGCACAAGTGGGGGAGGGGCAGAGGGAGAGGGCCACAGAGGATCTGAAGCGGGCTTTGTGCTAACATCAGCGGCCTGATGCCAACCTTGAACCCACGAACCATGAGATCATGACCTGAGCTGAAGTCAGACGCTCAACCGACTGAGCCACCCAGGTGCCCCATGGTTGCATTTCTATACACCAATAATAAAGCAGCAGAAAGAGAAACCAAGGAATCAATCCCATTTACGATTGCACCAAAACCATAAAATACCTAGGAATAAACCTAACCAAAGGGTGAAAAATCTATACATTGAAAACTATAGAAAGTTTGTGAAAGAAATTAAAGAAGACACACACACACACAAAATGGAAAAACATTCCGTGCTTGTGGATTGGAAGAACAAATATTGTTAAAATGTCAATACTACCCAAAGCAATCTACATATTCGATGCAATTCCTATCAAAATAACAAGCGTTCTTTGCAGAGCTAGAACAAACAATCCTAAAATTTGTATGGAACCAGAAAAGACCCCCTAATAGCTAAAGCAAGGATGTAGAGAAAAAGGAACCCTTTTGCACAAACTGATGCAACCACTCTGGAAAACAGTAAGGAGGTTCCTCAAAAAATTAAAAATAGAAACTATCCTATGACCCAGCAATTGCACACTATTAGGTAAATACCTTATCTAGAGGATACAGGAGTGCTGATTTGAAGGGGTACATGCACCCCAATGTTTATAGCAGCACTACCGACAATAGCCCAAATGTCCATCAACTGATGAATGGATAAAGAAGATGTGGTATATTTGTATATATATAATGGGATATTACTCTGTGATCAAAAAATTAAATCTTGCATCTGTTTGCAACAATGTGGATGGAGCTAAAGTGTATTATGCTAAGCAAAATAAGTCCGTCAGAGAAAGACAAAATACCCTATGATTTCACTCATGTGTGGAATTTAAGATACAAAACAGATGAACATAAGGGAAGGGTAGCAAAAATAATATAAAAACAGGGAGACAAACCATAAGAGATTCTGAAGTACAGAGAACAATTTGAGAGTTGCTGGCAGGGTGTTGGGTGGGGGAAAGGGCTAAAGGGGTGAGGGTAATGAGGTTGCAATGAGCACTGTGTTATGTGAGTGATGAATCGCTAAATTCTGTTCTTGAAAAAAAAAATGTAATAGTGTCGCTCTCATTGGATTGTTGTGAGGACAGATGAACTAATATGTAAAGTACTTAGGATAATCCCTGACATATAACTTCTATAGAAGTATTTACCATCACCACCTCCTCCTCTTATTGTTTTTTTCATGATGTTGTTGAACTTTTTTCTTTTTTCCAGATCATTGATCACTCTGGAGATCCTACAGAAGGAGTATATAAAATTTATATTTATGTGGAAAAGATTATTAAACAGGTGAAAATATGCATTCCTTGTAAAATTTCATCTAAAATATTCTAAGGAGCGCCTGGCTGGCTTGCTCAGAAGAGCATGCAACTCTTGATCTCAGAATTGTGGGTTGGAGTCCCATGTTGGGTGTAGAGCCTAGTTAAAAAAAATTTTTCGTTCTAAGACTGTTTTCCATAAAGTTGGGTCTTCCAATGAAAACAACTTATTTGTGTTTTTGAAAATAATACCTGGGGGTGGGGAGGGGGGGAGAAAATAATACCTGAGAAAATGCCACTGTTTCTGGTGGTTGTCTATCCTGTGGTATTGTCATCGTATTACTAGTACTATGTATTTTTTTTTAATTATTGTTTTAAGTTTATTTATTTATTTTGATAGAGAGAGCACATGAGCAGGGGAGGGGCAGAGAGAGAGAATCCCAAGCAGGCTCTGCACTGCCAGTACAGAGCGCAATGTAGAGCTCAAACCCACGAATTGCGAGATCATGACCTGAGCCAAAACCAAGAGTCAGATGCTTAACCGACTGAGCCACCCAGGCGCCCCAAGTACCATGTATCTTTATCTGTCATTTGTTTCACAAAGCTATTTGATGCCTCAATACCTGATAAGTGTAAAGTAGATTGCAAAAGTGCCATGTAAAAAGTATAAGTATTTGAGGGAAGATGTTTATCTTATTCAAGGTTTTGTGTGCACCTTGAACTTTTATAAATTAGAAAAACCTTTTTCAAATTTATCCACTACATTATCCCTACAACACAGAGGGGTGAAGTCATATCTCTAAGAGTCTGAGGTCATGGATCATAGTAAGTGTCTCGGGCTGAAAGTGTCTGTGATATCTCAAGTATTATCTTGTAAATTTATGTGAGTTCTATATTCTGCTTAATGTTATACCTGTGTTTATTTTTAATATAAAAAATTATTTTAAATTATATATCCTCTAAAATGCTAGTAATGAGGGGCACCTGGGTGGCTCAGTTGGTTAAGTGTCCGACTTCAGCTCAGGTCATGATCTCTCAGTTCATGAGTTCGAACCCCATGTCGGGCTCTGTGCTGACAGCTCAGTCTAGAGACTGCTTCAGGTTCTATGTCTCCGTCTCTCTCTGCTCCTCCCCTGCTCATGCTCTATCTCTCTCTCTCAAAAATAAATAAACATTAAAAATAAATAAATAAATAAATGCAATGCTAGTAATGATAATAAAAAGGACCCTTAAAGAACCCACACCCTTAAAGTAAAATGGGCGCAATAGAAAGAAGTACCATGTTTAGCCTGCAGTTGCCCATACCTGCGGACACCCCTGCAGGGTACCTGGGATTCTATTTGGGAAGTTAGGGATTAGATTACTTTTTCTAATTAATTTGTATTAAAAGTATGGAGATTTGTTATCAGAGAAAAAGAATGAGCTCGAGAATATAATGATATGACTTCTGGCAACACATTTTGTACAGTGTTCTTTAGTATAAAAATTAACATCAATTTTTATCTTCTCAACAATCTTGTGAATTTTAGGACCACAGTTAAATAAAATTAATTGAGCAGAATAAATGGCAGCAAAGGAAAGTGGACATATTTGCCATCTTTACTGTTTGAGGAACAACATATTTTCAGTGATATAAAGACTATAAATCACAACACAAATATTTGATATCAAGAAACCCAATCTTAGGAATTAAATTCTTACAAAAATGTAAAGCAGAATATTTTTAAGCATTATCACAATTTTTAAAATTGTTTTCCAGATAGATATAAATGAATATTATGTAACATTTTTCAGAGAATAGATCCCTGAGGAGTCAAATGCTCTGCTTTTTTTTTTTTTTTTTTTTTAGAGAGCATGCACTACCAGGGTGGAGGAGAGAGGGACAGAGGGAGAAAAAGAATCTTAAGAAGGCTCCACACTCAGTCTGGAGCCTGACACAGGGCTCAATCCCACAACCCTAAGATCATGACCTGAGCTGAAATCAAGAGTCAGAGGCTCAATTGACTGAGCCATCCAGGTGTCCAGTTATTTTTTAATGTAAGCTCTGCACCCAGTGTGGGGCTTGAACCCATGACCCCAGAATCAAAAGTCACATGCTCTACTGACTGAGCCAGTTGGGGGCCCCAAATGCCCTTCTATTTTTAATAAAAGAGAAAGATCTTTGTGTTTATCATTTTAATATTTCTTTATTTTTAAACTCATTTTTTTTATGGTTTTATATTTATTCTTGTTGGTAGTATACGAAGGCCATAGGTTTGGACTTGTCCCCCTCAGTAAGTGAAGGCCACCTTAGGCCTGTGTGCTAACACTGCTACAAGATGTTTAAGTTCTTTATTCACTTTCGTGTGCTTGCTCTTGGTGTTCAGGACATCCTGGGCTTTGAGAACACAGACATGGAGACTAAGGATTTGGGCAGTGAAGATTCTATTCCAGAAGAAGATGGTTTTGGTGATGTTCTGTGGGACATACATGATGAACAAGAGCAAATGGAAACTTTCCAACCGGCTTCAAAATCAGCCCACGAATTGGGATTTGACAAAGTGAGCATTTGGAGTATTGTTCCAACAAAGATCAGTCACCACTTAAGACTCTGTTATGATTGTGGTTTTACCTAAATATAGTCAAGGTTCATAATTGTTAGTGTTTGTCCTCGTGGCTTGATTATCCATATTGAGGCATATGCTTAACTTTGTATCATATGAAAGAAAAGTGAGGTTCAACTATATTTATGAACATCAAACATTTTTAGTTACAGGTGAGGACTTATCAACTACATGTTCTTTATGCTGCCATCTGAAGTTCACCAAACCAAGCTTAGGATAGCTAAGAAACTTGATAAAACTCGTAAGGCTCTCTATTCTTCCAAGGCTTGGAGGAATCAAAATGTCAAACATTCAGGAAACAGCACAGTAGTTAATGCAATAGGCTGATCAGTTCATTAGCATCCTCAGATATCTAAACAAATTAATGGAACTTGAAGTACACAATCTATGTCCAAATTCAAAAAAATTAATAATATTTAAAAATTAATGTAAGAATGAATGTTTTAAAGAATATTATCCTAGCTGTCACTAGCAGCAGGATTTGCATAGAAATTTTATAATTGAGACTGTCTGTGTTTATGTCCTGGTTCCACCATTTCCTAACTCTGGATTGTGATCATTACTAAGCTCTGACCTTTGACTTCCTTGTCTGTAAAATGAGATTTAGTAGTTTACCTACCTGACAGGGTTGTTGGGAGGACTCAGCCAGGTAAAGCACATTGACCACTTGGCACAGTACCTGGCACATGATGAATGTAACTATATAGCATATAAAATATGCTATTTTATAAGAGAGGTATTGCTATCATTATTTCATAATTGAAGAACCTAAAGTTCATGTTACAGTTTGCCTAAGAGAGCACACATGGAGTAGACTGCAGATCTGGGATTTGAACCTAGATCTTCTGGCTCCTAATCCTATGCTCTTTCTTCTATGGCAAGTAGTCTGAACTTGGGAACTATGGTTTTATAAATGGGCTTTATGTGGGAACATGAACGAAGTTGTTAGGATTTACAGGGTTCTAAATCAATGAAGTCTTTTGCTTTTTGAGACGCACCATTGCTATCAGAATAATTTGAGTTCCTGGGGAACATATTCTGTGTTCATAATATGGCAAACAAAAATTGATTGAAAAACTATACCAAATAGTAACTTATTGTAGTTGTTAGAAATTTCTGCTTCTCTGAAGCTAACCACAAGCTACTTATTACAAATTCTTTTAATTCCTTATCTGCTGTCATTTAGACCACTGGTACATTTAATAACATCTCAACCCCCAAGATAACTTTGCCAAGTCCCCAGTAAATACTGAGGTATTTTGGTTTTCTGAGTGTGGCCTTTTTATCTCTGAACAACTTTTTAGTGTCTGGGGAAAGCCTGAGATATATGGGTTCTTGGACTTTGCCGAGAGCTCACTTAATTTCAGAAAGATCTCAGGTAGGCAGTCTGTCCTAACCTGATTCTCCATGGCAGGTTGGGAGACTCAGATAAAGGGCCCACACAAAACTGCTCTTGTTCGGACCCATTTTCAGAAATCCCTGGAAACTGGGGGGGTGTGTAGGATGGTGTTCTTCTGACCAGCAGACTGAGGATGCCTGCTGACGCCCTCAAAGCCTTCTGTGATACTTTCTGTGGTTTAGGGAATACAGGATAAAACACTGGCCTTCCTGCAGCATTCTGCAAAATCTGAATGTTGTAAAACCCAATGGGGATCTTAAGTGTTGTCTCTCATCTGTTAATTTATAGCAGCACTATGTGTAGAAAAAATTGGGACTCATTCTTAGTTTACTATTTTGGGCATATTTAACCAGCCATAAAAATAAGCAATTATGAGGATGCTGTTGACTAAAAGTAGATTTCATTTTCTCATGCAGCTTTTCTCTAATGATTTCATAGGATAATCAGAAGTTGACTCTAGTATTATAAGAGGTGTATGCTTCCTTGCAATTTAAATTCATTTTTGTTTCTAGTATTACCAACGGCTTAATGATCTAGTGGCGGCACCAGCACCAATTCCACCCCTTCTTGTATCTGGAGGACCAGGTTCTGGAAAGTCCCTTCTTTTATCAAAGTGGTATGATGCAGTGCAATTACATTGTTACCATTGTCATCATTCGAATTACTGAACTCATTCAACAAAATGTATTATTGCCTGCCTGCCTTCCTGCATGGTCTGTACTAAACATTAAAAAAAGCAAAAACGTATAAAATAATAGATTCATGCCCTGAAGTGTGTACAATTTGGATGTTAGAATACGGAATGAGAAAGGAATTGGAAATTTGAGCATTTGTGATTGTTTATATTAATTATGTGGGTCACAGCCAAGCACGTGCTGTGTGAGGGAGTGGTCAGTGTGGAATAGAATTAGGTGAATTCTACAGGGGATGTGCCTTTGTTTTCAGTTATCAGCTTCATCTTAAAAGTTTCATTGGGATTTTAATATTTGAAATAAGACAAAGAAAGACTGTTTAGAGTGAAATAAGTCATAAAGTACATCAAAATAAAGGTGATGGGGGGTGGGAGGGAGGAGAGGGTGGGTGATGGGTATTGAGGAGGGCACCTTTTGGGATGAGCACTGGGTGTTTTATGGAAACCAATTTGGACAATAAATTTCATATATTATAAAAAATAAAAAAATAAATAAAAGAGAAAAAAAAAAATAAAAAAATAAAGGATGACTTGGGGCGCCTGGGTGGCTCAGTCGGTTAAGCATCCGACTTCAGCTCAGGTCACGATCTTGCGGTCCGTGAGTTCAAGCCCCGTGTCGGGCTCTGGGCTGATGGCTCAGAGCCTGGAGCCTGCTTCCGATTCTGTGTCTCCCTCTCTCTCTGCCCCTCCCCCGTTCATGCTCTGTCTCTCTCTGTCTCAAAAATAAATAAACGTTAAAAAAAAAAAACAAAATAAAGGATAACTTGTATTATGAATGTAAAGTCATTCTTCAAATTAGGGACTAAGGGTTATAGATGCTGATAAACTCTCTTTTACTTTCATTTTAGTTCCTATTATTTAAAAACAATTAGAATATTTTCTTTCATAATTATGATTTACATTGAAGAATTAGCATGTGTTGTTTCCTTTTTACTGCCCTTTTATTTAGTGGAAAATAATATTTTTTAGAAAATAATATTTTTCTACCTAGCAAAGAAACTTCCTTTTTTCCTCTAATATATTTTTAGTTAAAGGTTAATGCTCATTTGACTAATACTTTAACTTCAAGTGTACACTATGTTGGTTTCCATTATTTAATATCAATTTTTAATTAAAATGAACCTATAATTTTTAAAGGTTTATTTAAAACAATCTAAAAGTGGAATAAAGATGGAAATCTCCCATGTTTATTCAAAAGTGACTGATAGGTGATTGCTGAGAGCTAGGTAGCATTTGATGTTTAATGCATTGTGAATTCTTTTTTGTATTGATAACAAATGAGTTTTATCAGTCTTATAAAAGGTCTTTTTCTTTCAGGATTCAGTTGCAACAGAAGAATTCCCCTAACACGCTAATTCTTTCTCATTTTGTGGGAAGGCCCATGTCAACCAGCTCAGAGCCTTCATTGATTATTAAACGGCTAACTCTAAAGGTATAATATGGCATGATTTGGAATAACCAGAATTTTTTTGATGTTTATTTATTTATTTTGAGAGAGAGAGGGAGAAAGAGAAACCCAAGCAGGCTCCATGCTATCAGCCCAGAGCCTGACATGCAGCTTGATCTCGTGAACAGAAACATACGGCCATAACCTGAGCCAAAATCAAGAGATGATACTCAACTGACTGAGCCACCCAGGCGCCCCACAGAACTATCAGAATTTTTATTTAGGATCAGAAATCGTTGGGGCCAAGTACCCAATAATTTTCAATTCTCAATATTACCCATTTGTTTTGGATTTGTAGAAAGTTAAAAATAATACTTGATGCAGTTGGGTCCTCTTGGTTACTCAAGTTTGGTTTAAAAAGTAGGGATAGAAATTTCCCACCAACTGTGATAATGTGCAACTACTTTAATTTGTATGTGTTTTCATCTTGTAGTTGATGCAGCACTCTTGGTCAGTATCTGCTCTGACACTGGATCCTGCTAAGCTTCTAGAAGAATTTCCACGTTGGCTAGAAAAACTCTCTGCCCGTCATCAAGGCAGTATCATCATCATTATTGATTCTATAGATCAAGTTCAGGTACTGTTTTCACTTTGTAACCTAATGATACTCTCAGAAAGAAACAAAAATATCAGTAATGGCTATAGCAGGCATTTAAATATGTTTATGAGAAGAAAATGTTGATGTTGGTTCTGTTATTTCTGCTTAATTTCTAGGGAGGAAGCATGTGGATAAAAAATGTTCTGTATGCCAGTAGACACTAGTATTTTATTGGAAAAGACCAATTGAATTCACTAATTAACAAATTTGTTTGTTTTGACATACTTTTAGGGCCTGGACATTTCCTTAAGTGTCCAGAACTTGTGTCAGTAATAATAGTATTTTGCCACTTGTCTTTTAATATTCTGAGATAAATCATCCAAAAAAAAAAGATTTTATCCTCGATAATAATGAGAGATGTAATGAGAATTTCATTTTACTTGGGGAGCTATTATTGGGTTGTTTTGAAATATTTTGAATTAATAGAATGAATTTTGTTTTTGTATTTTAAGCAAGTGGAAAAACACATGAAATGGCTGATAGATCCACTGCCTGTGAATGTAAGAGTAATTGTTTCTGTGAATGTGGAAACATGCCCTCCAGCATGGAGGTATGACCTAACTTTAGCTCTTTCAGATTACTGAAGTGTTTTAAGTACAAACAAGGAAAGGTTTTAAAAGATATCTGTTTGTGTTTTTATGTTTTTCATATAAGTGGCAGTGAGGATAGGGAGAAGTGGATGAATTCAAGAGAAAGATACAATCTATAGGATTTGGTGGGAGGCTAGATCTGGGATGTCAAGGAGGGGAAAGCTGAACTGCCCCCAAGTTTCTGACTTGGGAAATTAAGTAAATTGTGGCTCTGTGAACTGAAATGGGGAACAAAAAGGATGGGAAGGTTTGTGGAGGAAAGGTTAGAAGTTTCGTTTTCGGACATGGTTGATTTGAGTTGCCAGGTGTAGCTCCAAGTAGTGATGGCTAGCAGGCAGTTAAATTTACAGATGAGAAAATTGAGAATGCATGCTGCATTGAGAATGCATGTTGCAGGATGATTAAATTCCAATCGGATTACGAGTAATTATTGGACAAACGCTATCTTGTACTATCTTCATAGGCACGAATACAATACCTATGTTTAGTTTTATTAATAGTATAGAACATAGAGCTGGAAATGTTCTGCCACTTTGCTGCCTAATGTATACACTATTTAAAAGTCTTGTTGGGGTCGCCTGGGTGGTTCAGTCGGTTAAGCGTCCGACTTCAGCTCGGGTCATTATCTCATGGTTCATGAGCTCCAACCCCACATTGGGCTCCGTACTCACAGCTCAGAGACTGGAGCCTGCTTTGGATTCTGTGTCTCCCTCTCTCTCTGTCCCTCCCCTGCTTACGCTCTGCCTCTCTTCTCTCTCTCTCAAAAATAAACATGAAAACAATAATAATAATTAAAAAATAGAAGTCTTTGTTGGGATTAATTGCTGAAACTAATGATACGCATGTTAGAAAAGAATCAAATATTACCTAATAAGATTAACTGAGATTAGTTTTGCTGGTATTACAAAGGCAATATAAAAAATTAACTCTTGGGCGCCTGGGTGGCTCAGTCGGTTAAGCATCCGACTTCGGCTCAGGTCATGATCTCGCGGCCCGTGAGTTCGAGCCCCACGTCGGGCTCTGTGCTGACAGCTCAGAGCCTGGAGCCTGTTTCAAATTCTGTGTCTTCCTCTCTCTCTGACCCTCCCCCGTTCATGCTGTCTCTCCCTGTCTCAAAAAAAAATACAAAAAAAAGTTAACAAAAAAAAGTTAAAATCAATCTTCTAAAAAATAAAATAAAAATAAAAATAAATTAAAAAAATTAATTCTTGTAATGGATTTTGACTTGTGTTTGGGTAGATTACAGCTTTAGTTGTATTAGAAGAGAATTTCATTTTTTTTCCTTTAAATAAAAGGTTGTGGCCTACACTTCATCTTGATCCTCTAAATCCAAAAGATGCAAAATCTATTATAATTGCAGAATGCCACTCTATGGACATTAAATTGAGTAAAGAGCAGGTAAGTGTTTTTAATTTTACTGCTCTTTTACTCTCTATTGACTTTCCTATAAGACACCTTATATGAGACTTAAAATTCAACGTAGGAACTCTCTATTGTGTTAAGAGAAATTGGAGTCTAATAATTGTTAAATGCATTTGCTCTTAAACTAACAAATATAGAAGGAGCAATAAAAACCTTTTGGGGCTTAAGTTTTACTTTATTAACCAGGTGTTTTTAAAGGCAGAAGAACATATGCATTCCAACCGCATCTGCGGTCCCCCACCATATGGCAGTGATGCCACTGATGGCAGGAGCCATGTCATTTCTGCCAGGGATACTTGTTGACGGCTCCATAGTAAAGACCGCTTAATTCCAGAGTGGTTTTGTTTTTGTTTGTCTGTTTTGTGTTTTGGTAAACTGATACAGGAGAAGAAGCTAGAGCGACACTGTCGTTCTGCTACAACCTGCAATGCCCTTTATGTCACCCTTTTCGGCAAAGTGATGGCGCGGTAAGTGGTGGCGAGCTTACATGAACTGCATGTCTTGTGTTTGCCACAGACTGCTTCCTTGTCTTGGGAAACCGAGAGCTGATCACTGCGACAATCTCTTGTGCCACTCATATCAGAATCTGTTGATTCTAACAGAGACACTAACACCCTGTGAGAATGTGACTCGTGACTGCAGATTGATGATAGCCCATGAATTATAATAACTTGTTGGATATAGTCGTCTAATTTTTATCACGCTTACCATATCCCTACTGGGGGTTGCCACAGAAGGCCATCTTTGCTCTTATTTGGGGTCCATGAGTGTTTCTTGTCACTTGCTTGAGGCCCCTAGCTTTGGGAAAATGACAGGCAACTGAGGCAAACAAATGTTATTTCAGGTATCCTTAAATATTAGTAGGTAGGTATGTAGGAATTTTTTATTGTCTGTGTTCTAAAATCCTGATAAACCTTTCATCCTAAAATGGATTCTTCTATATCAGATATTCATTAGTTGAAGCACCTGGGTGGCTCAGCCAGTTATGCGTCCGACTTTGGCTCAGGTCATGATCTCACAGCTCATGAGTTCAGGCCCCGTGTCAGGCTTTGTGCTGACAGCTCAGAGCCTGGAGCCTGCTTCGGGTTCTGTGTCTCCCTCTCTCTGCCCTTCCCGGCTCGTGCTCTGTTTCTCTCTCTCTCTCTCTCTCTCTCTCTCTCTCTCTCTCTCTCTCTCTGTCTCTATCTCTCAAACTTAAATAAACATTAAAAAAATTTTTAAAAAACAGATATCCATGATATCCATTAGTCATTTCCCTTTAGGTAAGCCTTACAAAGTGTAACTACATTTCTTCTTCAGTACAGTCTCAACTTACTTCGACTCTTCACAACCAGAGGTAAAAAAGATGAATATGGTTCTGATGATCATCACAATAGATGGTAATCCCAGTACAACTCATATTCTAGACACTGAATCTAGTACTCTGTCTCTCTCTTTTTTTTTAATGTTTATTTGAGGGAGAGAAAGCATGGGTGGGAGAGGGGCAGCGAGAGAGGGTGAGAGAGAGAGGTTCTCACGGAGGCTCCATGCTCCACAAGGAGCCCAGTGTGGGGCTCGAACTCACACACCATGAGATCATGACCTGAGCCAAAGTCAGATGCTTAACTGAGCCACCCAGGTGCCCCTGGTACTCATGTCTCTTAATTCCACATTCCCATCTTGAGCACCAAATTGGAAACGAAAACATCTTCTAAAATTTTGAATTGCCCATGATATTCCCACTGTTTTCAGTTTTGGCAGTCCATCTGGCCACTGTGAACATCAACAGCTTGCAGAAGTATGGTTCAAGAGTGTGAGTCCCTTTCCACACATTTCATAACATTTATTGAATTTAGCTATTTTAAGAGTGTTGACACAAGATGAACAAACCTTTTAGAATCTCTTAAAGTTTAACATTTATTTATTTTTGAGAGAGAGAGAACAAGTTGGGGAGGGACACAGAGAGAGAGAGACAGAGGATCCAAAGCAGGCTCCACGCTCTGAGCACAGAACCTGATGTGGGGCTCGAACTCATGAACCACTCACGAACCATGAGTCATAACCTGAGCCGAAATCAAGAGTCCGGCACTTAACCAACTGAGCCACCTAGGTGCCCGAAGAGAGTTTTATTCGAGCCCGCAGTAGGACACCTTCCCTAGGAAACATGATCTTCACAGGAAAGAAAGTGCTCTGAAGAATGAACAGTTTTGGGGCGCCTGGGTGGCGCAGTCGGTTAAGCGTCCGACTTCAGCCAGGTCACGATCTCGCGGTCCGTGAGTTCGAGCCCCGCGTCGGGCTCTGGGCTGATGGCTCAGAGCCTGGAGCCTGTTTCCGATTCTGTGTCTCCCTCTCTCTCTGCCCCTCCCCCGTTCATGCTCTGTCTCTCTCTGTCCCAAAAATAAGTAAACGTTGAAAAAAAAAAATTTAAAAAAAAGAATGAACAGTTTTTACAGGGTTATATACTGTTTTTGCATCTTGTGAAAGCTCAAAAAATTATGGATTAACATAGGCAGGAATCATGAGTTTTAATGTCAGAATGCAGAGTGTAGGAGCATTGATTGACATCTTAAGGACAAGATGGCTTTCCTTTAGGCTACTTGTTTATAAGGCAAGGTACAATGAATATTTTGTGAGCCATAAATCAGGCTTTTGGTTTAAGCAAAGTTTATGTACAGTCATGCTGACTTAGAAATCTCAAATGGCTTCATGCTGACTTAGAAAGAAATCTCAAATTAGACCTTTAGAAGGTCTAATTATACTCTAGACCTTTTTTTTCTTCTTCTCTCTCTATATCTTCATATTGAAAAAAGAAACTATTGGTAAATATTGTGTAATATTTTAAAACCACCCTATTTTCCGATTTTCTTAGCCTGATATTTTCTGAATCCTGGCTCTAAACAAATTTAATTTGTATCGCTAACTAATAACACTCATAATTCTTTTCCTGCTTCCTGTATGTAGGTAGCCTGTCTTACTCATTTCTGTGTTCCATAATGTGCAGTAATTGCTTGGCATATAGTAAGTCCCCAGCACATGTTTACTGCATCGAGTTAAACTGTATACTAAAATAAACTTGATGATGCTGGCAGCCCCATAAAACTACCATTTTCCTATATCATGTTTTATTGAATTTCTGTTAATCAGTTCAAGTATAAAAAATAGAGACCACGTTGTTTTTATCTACCCTAGATTTTTCACAGATGTTGGCTGTCTGTAAGAAATTAAACCTATTCTCAATTCCAACAGTGCTGGGAAAGCAGGCAATTTAGATAAAATCCTTCATCAGTGTTTCCAGTGTCAAGATACTATTTCATTATACAGACTTGCTCTGAGATCTATCCAGGAGTCTCTGGCAAATGATATGGATAAAGAACTCATGAAACAGGTAAAGGGTAATAAACTCATAGAAGTTTGCATTTATGTGTGAATTGAAGTAAATAGTAATTATTTTTAAATGTGTGCTTAAATATGTTTCAAGCATCTACAGGAATGCTGGCTACCGTCGTGTGCTTGTGGCCAGAAGTGGTATCTCAAAAAACTTGCATTTTCCTCATGATCATTGAGATTTTTTCATCTGTTCATATTTATTAGTGATTCCTGTCTCCTTTTATGTGGTTTGCTGATCCAAGCCTTTTTACTTGAGTTTTAATTGAGTCGCTAAATACAAATCCTCTTTTTTGCAGAGTTTGTAAATTAATTCTTCTTCCTATTTGTTTCTTGTCTTAACTTTTTGGTATCATTCATTGTACAAAGTTTTATTTTGATGAAGTCAGATTTATCAACAGTTTATTTTATGGCCTATGCCTGTTATATCTTATTTTAAAAATCTTCTATTGTCAAAAAAAATCTTTTGTTATCATAAAAATGTTCTCCTGTGTATTTTTTTTCCCTTTAAAATATTTTACAGTGTTGTTCTTCCTGTGTAAGTCCTTATCTTGAGGATTTATTTTTGTTTATTGTGTGAGGAAGGAATCTACTTTTTAATCTTTTATCATATGGTTAGCTAACTTTTCATTTTTTTTTTTAATGTTTATTTTTGAAAGAGAGAGGCAGAGCATGGGTGGGGGAGGGACAGAAAGAGAGGGAGACACAGAATCCAAAGCAGGCTCCAGGCTCCAAGCTGTCAGCACAGAGCCCCACGAGGGGCTCGAACTCTCAGACTGCGAAATCATGACCTGAGCTGAACTTGGACGCTTAACTGACTGAGCAATCCAGGCGCCCCTCATTTTTCTGAAGAGTACATCTTTTCTGCTAATTTGGATATCACACTCACAAATTAACATGACTTTGTTTTCTGAGCTCTTCTGTTCCAGTTTTGCTCATTCCTTGCCAATACCATGGTGTCTTAACAATTCGAGCTTTAAAGTAAGCTTTCATATATGGTTGGTCTGTGGGATGATGTTTTCTCATGCACCCCTTCACTGAGGGTACAGCTCTTGGATCCCTGGTGTTGGCAAGCTTTCTAGTTCCAACTACTCCCCTTACCGGGTTTAAGGGCTCACCTTCCATCCCCGCTGTGGGTGTGAAAACCCAAGCATTTGAGTTACTGGGAAGGTTGCCTGTCCTGGATCCCCACCTCCCCCAGGGACAGCAGCTCCAGCCCTTAGCCCTCTGATGTTCACTTTCCTATTCAATTCTGGCACCTGGGGGATTTCTTTTTCGTAAGTTCAGCTGTACTTTTAGAGATGTTTTGTTATATGTTGTCTTCTATTAACAGGCATCTATAGTAAAAGAACTATTCTACCATTGTCCCAAAATTGGAACTTTGTCATTAGTTTTCATCTGTTTCCTGAGGCTTTAATTGTCCTCAAACTTTTTTCTGTGTGTTACTTTTGGCATGCTAGATTTACTATATACACTATCTTATTCTTGATTAATGGCTTTTGGAAAGTATGTTTTATTCTAAGAAATCTGTTTCTTTATTAAATCATTTGAACAATAAGTTTGAATAAGAAGTTAATAACCTTTTAATGGCTTTTTGTTACTTACAGAGGTGGCTTATGATCATTGTTAATTCACTTCTCTACCTAGATTCTCTGCCTCATAAATGTTAGTCACAATGGTGTGAGTGAATCAGAATTGATGGAACTCTACCCTGAGCTGTCCTGGGCTGTCTTGACCTCCCTCATTCACAGTTTACACAAAATGTGCTTGTTGACTTATGGTTGTGGCTTGCTCAAGTTTCAGCATCTACAGGTAGATGTTATTGTAATAAGGTTTTTTAACTATAAATGTCAACATCCCATGCTATTTTAAGTGTTTCCATTATAAGACAAAGTTGAAATTTTAAATTTGGCATTACAAAATTGCTTTTGCAATTATTTTAGGTTAAGTGTAAAATTTGGCTAATATTATTCTTACAAAGTACCTTTATGAAATGGCTATTACAACAGCCCCCCCTTATCTGTAGGAGACACATTCCAAGAACCCCAGAGAATGCCTAAAACCAGGATAGTACTGAGCCTTATATAAACTATGTTTTTTCCCTTACACGCGCCTACCCATGATAAAGTTTAATTTATAATTTAGGGACAGTGTGAGATTAACCACAATAACTAATAATAAAACAAAACAATTATAACAATGTACTGTACTAAAAATTATGGGAATGTTGCCTCTTTCGCTCTCAAAATGTCTTATTATACTGCACTCACCCTTCTTGAGATTATAAAATGTCTACATGATGAGATGGAGTGAGGTGAATGGCATAGGCACTGGGACCTAACGTTGGGCTACTACTGACCTTCTGACCATAATATCAGAAGGGTGTCTGCTTTTAAACCCCATTTGGCCATGGGTAACTGAAATTGCAGAAAGTGAACCTGGGGATAAAGAGGAACTACAGTACTTTACAAAGTAGTTTCTTTCCAAAAGAGAAAAAATATTTTTTTTTTTTTCAATTTTATGTTCCGTTGATTGCTAGTGTAATTATTTACGCTTCAGGAGCTTGGACTCAGTAAGTCAGTATGCCTCAGTTCACAATCCAGCTCTTCACAGTTTAACAGCTGTGTAACCTTGGGTAAATTCGGTAAGCTGTGGGTAGATTTTTCCAGCTTACTACAGGGTATGTGAGGAGAATTTGTTGAAATGGTCCTTGACCCTAATGAGGTCCTAGACATGATATCTAGCACATAGTAGTGAATGTTTCGGAAATACTGACTAGTATAATTGTTATCATCTGCAATGCCATGGTTGATTTATGTGTATACAAATGCAAGTTAAGTCTTTCATGTGAGTATGCTGCATTGTATTTGTAGGTGTGAAATGTTTGTGATCTCATAGGCTCATCTTTCTCTTTTATTGTGTATTGCTTAAATAAATTCCTTTTTACTACTTTTTCACTCCACATTTCTGCACTAACTAGAAATTTGAATTAAATTGTGTTTTAGGTGCCTCCAGGAGATTTTTATTCTCATGTCAGTTTATCACATAAATGTATGCTGAATTTTAAAATATTTTTATGTCATCTGTATTATACAACTATAAAATTGAAATAATTATAAATTCCTATTGATAAATTAATTTTTAGATATTCAGTGACTAACAGAAAATAGACTACAGTATTTTTTATTTTTTTTCCAGGCTTGGGAAACAGTGAGACTGGAATACATGGAAGATCCTACCATTATTTCTTCATACAGGCAAAAGCTAATCAACTATTTTACCATGCAGTTAAGGTATTATAAATATCCATATAGTTCTTCTGTAACACATTTTATCTTTGTGTCTTTATTTCTCTTCCTAAGCTTATAACTTAATGTATAAAAATTTAATTATTAAAAGGTAATAATAAGTTGGCTCAGTTGATTGAGTGTCTGGCTTTTGATTTTGGCTCAGGTCATGATCTCACAGTTCATGGGATCAAGCCCTGCGTTGTACTCCACACTGAGCAGGGAGCCTGCTTGTGATTCCCTCTCTTTCCCTCTGCCCCTTCTCCCCCATTCATGTTCACTCTCTCTCTCTCTCTGAAATAAAAAAAAAAATTTTTTAATTATTACAAAAAACATTAAATATTCTCCCTATTCTGGTAATGTCAAAAGAACTATAAAGATTATTATGTAAGTCAGTCTTTTAATATTATGCTAAAGATTTAAATTGATTTACATGAAATCAGTGTAGGGTTATTTTATTATTATCATTTTATTCCAGTTTAGTAGTTTAAAAATGTGTGTCTGTGTATATCCATGTGTGTATATTTGGGTTGATTGAGAGTTTTTTAAATAGTTCAATTTTAAGAAAATACCTTGAGGGGCGCCTGGGTGGCTTGGCCGGTTAAGCGTCGGACTTCGGCTCAGGTCATGATCTTACGGTCCGTGAGTTCGAGCCCCGCGTCGGGCTCTGGGCTGACAGCTCAGAGCCTGGAGCCTGTTTCAGATTCTGTGTCTCCCTCTCTCTCTGCCCCTCCCCTGTTCATGCTCTGTCTCTGTCTCAAAAATAAATAAACATTAAAAAAAATTAAAAAAAAAAAAAAAGAAAATACCTTGAGAGTTTGATTGATGGTCCTAATATCACTTTATTTATTTTCTTAGTTACATTGACAGAGTTTCTGATTTTGACATAATTTTCTCAGTATTAGATTATATTTAGGGGCACCTGGGTGGCTCAGGCAGTTGAGTGTCCAACTCAGTTATGGCTCAGGTCATAGTCGCAGAGTCATGGGATCTGGCCCCATGTCAGGCTCTGTGCTGAGCATGGAGCCTGCTTAAGATTCTCTCTCTCCCTCTGCCTCTCTCCTGCTCACATGTTCTCTCTCTCTCTCTCTCAAACTAAAAACAAAAAAAAAAATTTTTTTTTTAATTACACTTAAAGAGTCAGAGAATACATTTTTCTTCCTTCACCATTTGCCTTTTGAGGCAATATCATTGTTGGAAGGTATTATTGAGTGTTGTCTCTTCCCTTCTAACAGTCGGGACCGAGTGACTTGGAGAAGTGCAGATGAACTCCCTTGGCTTTTTCAGCAGCAGGGAAGTAAACAGAAGTTACATGATTGCCTTCTCAATCTCTTTGTGTCTCAAAACCTTTATAAAAGGTAAGAAACTTATTTGTAGAACATCTTTCCCCAGAAAAACAGATTTAAACAATTGATCGGTGTAACAAAGAAAAATGGCATTTTTAATTTAGCTTTAAGACCTTAAGCCATAAAACTCCTAGAAAACATAGTATGTAACTGCTTGATGCCAGTCTTGGTGGTGATTTCTTGAATCTGACATAAAAAGCAAAAGCATCAAAAACAAAATAAACCAGTGGAACTATATCAAACCAAAAAAGCTTCTGCACCGCAAAGGAAATCATAAACAAAATGAAAAGGCAACCTACTGAATGAGAGAAAATATTTGCAAATCATACATATGCAAAGGAATTAACATTCAAAATATTTAAGAACTTGTACAACTCAATAACAACAAGAATCTGATTAAAACATGGGCAGAGGATCTGAATAGACATTTTTCAAAAAGAGAGATACATGTAGCCAACGGGCATATGAAAAGATGCTCAACATCAGTAATCATTGGGTGAATTCAAATTAAAACCACACTGAGCTATCACCTCACACCTATAGAATGACTGTTATCAAGAAGACAAGAGATAACAAATGCTGGCGAGGATATAGAGAAAAGGGAACCCTGGTGCACTGTTGGTGGGAATGTAAAATGATGCAGCCACTGTGGAAAACAGTATGAGTTCCTCAAAAAATTAAAAATAGAACTGTGATATGATCTAGCAATTTCATTTCTGGGTATATATCTGAAGAAAACAAAAACAACAATTTGAAAAGATATGTGTACCATTGCAACATTATTTACAATAGCCAAGATATGGAAACAACCTAAGTGTCCATTGATAGATGAATGGATAAAGAAAATGTGTGTGTGTGTGTGCGCATTCATATACATACATACAATGGAATGTTACTCAGCCATAAAAAAGAATGAAATCTTGCCATCTGCAACAACACTGACAGATCTTTAGGGCATTTTGCTAAATGAAAGAAGTCAGAAAGACAAATACTGTGTGATCTCACTTATATCTGGAATCTACAAAAAAAAAAAAAAACAAAAACAAAAACAAAACATGCCCTTGATACAGAGAAGAAATTGGTGGTTGCCAGAGGCAGAGGGTAGGGAAGGGGTTAAAGTGGGTGAAAGGAGTCAAAAGGCACAGACTTCCAGTTATTAAATAACTAAGTCATGGGGAGGTAATGTACAGCATGACAACTATATAGTTAATAATACTATACTGCATCTTTAAAAGTTGCTAAAAAAGTAGGTCTTACAAGTTCTCATGACAAGAAAAGAAATTCTGTAACCATGCAATAGGGACAGATGTTAATTAGACTTATTGTGGTGATCATTTTGCAATACCCCCTTTCCATGGGGGATATGTTCCAAGACCCCCAGTGGATGCCTGAAGTCACAGATAGTACCAAGCCCTATATATATTATGTTTTTTCCTGCACATACATACCTATGGTTAATTTTAATTTTAATTAAGTTTAATTTATAAGTTAGGCATAGTAAGATATTAACAGCAATAACTAATAATAAAATAGAACAATTATAACAGTTATACTATACTAAAAGTTATGTGAATGTGGTCCCTCTCTGTCTCTCAAAATATCTTCCTGGACTGACTGACCCTTCTTGTGATGATGTGAGATGATACAATGCCCACATGATATGAGATGAAGTGAGGTGAATAGAGTAGGCTTGTGATGTAGCCTTAGGCTACTATTGACCTCCTGATGATATGTCAGAAGGAGGATCATCTACTTCTGGACTGTGGTTGATCACTGGTAACTGAAACTGCCAAAAGTGAAACTGGGATAGGGGGAACTCTGTATATACATATTTCAAATCAGTAGCTGTACACCTGAAATTAATAGTTGTTTATCAGCTATGCCTTGAAAAATAAATTACAAAAAAAAGATAATGCTGTAATAAAAGTGGGATTTAGAGAAGAAAGCAGCTGGCAAAGAGGAACATCTGAGCGGGCCTGGAAAGATGGATGAAATTGGATTCTGCTGTAGAATTTAGATGAGCAGAAAGAAGGCTGTGTGTACTATGGGCTGAGCTCTGCTGATAAGCACATTACATTAACCTAACAAGTACTTATTGTATCCCCAAGTGCTAGGGATAAAACATAGCACAATTAAAAATAATAATGAAAAAAAACCCTATAAAAACAAGTCCAGATTCAGTGGTACCTGAAATTTAAAAAAACTGGGAGAAATTTTTTTTTTTAATTTTTTTTTTTTCAACGTTTATTTATTTTTTTTGGGACAGAGAGAGACAGAGCATGAACGGGGGAGGGGCAGAGAGAGAGGGAGACACAGAATCGGAAACAGAGGCTCCAGGCTCTGGGCCATCAGCCCAGAGCCTGACGCGGGGCTCGAACTCACAGACCGCAAGATCATGACCTGGCTGAAGTCAGACGCTTTACCGACTGCGCCACCCAGGCGCCCCAAAACTGGGAGAAATTTTAAGACAATTTGCAAATTGTCACGAGATCTTTTCCCAAGAGGTAAAGTAAAAATGAATATTGCGGTTTTTAAAAAATCAGAACTGAAATGATCTTGAGATACCTTTCTATCTTACCCTTGCATTTAAGCAGGTTTAAATCCAAACCACCCATGGATGTGGTTCATGACATCTGCCTTTCATGGCCCTCAGGTATCTCAAAGTATAGCCTTGAAACCAGATTCTGGGCCGGCTCGCCACAAAATCCGACTGGTGTTAAATTTAAAGAAAGGATTACCCCTTTTCAGAAATTGTATTCTGGTTATGTTTGAATTTGCCAGTGGCCAGACCACCTTTTCACGATCAAGCTTCTGACCTCTAAGCCTCATGGGAGTTTACGTTACTGTCTTACCTAGAAACTCAGACATTTCTCTTAACATAGCTACATAATTTGTTTTGCTCCTAACTGAACTTTTCAAATTTCTTTGTTATACCTCCTAAATTATTTCTGATCTCCATTCCAACCTTTGAAATCATGATTCCTTTGAAATCAAATTTACTTTCGTTTGCCAGCTCTCCCATCCTACTAATGTCATCTCCAGATGAATACGCTTACTTTTGTATTTCTATTCTGACAGTTGCCTGTGTTTCATTAGTTTCTTCTGTTCTAATTTACATCATTTAAAATAATGATCTGGGTGAATTTAGCAGTTGACTGCATATCACGAAATGTCTAGAAAGGATTCTGGTAGATTTCCACTGGTGAGTAACCATAATGATAGTAATGATAACAGCCAGCACTATGGAGTACTTGCTGTGTGCTATAATCTGCTTATAGTAACACCTTAGGCAGGTAGTGTCAGTGACCCCTTTCTGCAGATAAGGATGACAGAGTATAAGAGGTCAGACAACCTGCTCAAGACCACACAGCTAGGAAGCGGTGGACTCAGCAAGTTGGAGTCTACAGTTTTCCCTCTCTCTATACTACACTTGCCTACTAATAAAGCGTCAGTAGCTTATATGAATTCTGGCACTTTCACTCAACAGTGGGTTTTAATGTTTGATTTTCATTAAGTTACTGTTTTTGTTGAAACAGAGGACACTTTGCTGAATTGCTGAGTTATTGGCAGTTTGTTGGCAAAGACAAAAGCGCAATGGCAGCAGAGTACTTTGATTCATTGAAGCAGCACGAGAAAAACTGGGAAGGCGAGGAGAACATGATTTGCCTGGCGGATCTTTATGAAACCCTGGGGCGATTTCTCAGGGATCTAGGCCTCCTTAGTCAGGTATGCTCAGCAAGGAATCACAGACTGTGTGGGTTTTTCCTGTGTGCTCTTCTCTCCTCCCTAGGAGTTAGTGCAGCTTTCATTTGTTGTGCTGATCACATCGCAGCTCTTAACGGTATTTCACTCACTTTACCTGGCCTTGAACCCTTTTTTTTCCTAGGCTGTGGTGCCTTTGCAGAGGTCTCTAGAAATTCGAGAAACAGCTTTAGATCCAGATCACCCAAGAGTGGCTCAGTCCCTCCACCAACTAGCGAGTGTGTACGTGCAGTGGAAGAAGTTTGGCAATGCAGAACAGTTGTATAAACAAGCATTAGAAATCGCAGAAAATGCTTATGGCGCGGAGCATCCACATATTGCTCGTGAACTTGAGGCACTTGCAACTTTGTACCAGAAACAAAATAAGTAAGATTTAGATGAGTAATACTCTGGTTTTATGATGGGGAGTCACAGTTCTTGATGTACTTATGTGTTAAGCTTTGTTTTGTGGCTATGTACTTTTCCTTATCCTATATTCTTTTCAGTCCACCATGTTCAAATATTATTCTCAGTCTTGGGTGTTTGTGGCGTAAACAGAAAACTAGCACCACAAGATTCATCTCTATTTGAAGATGCGTGCAGGCTAGAGCATGGACTTTGGAGTTGTATAGTCGGGTTTAAATCTGGGCCCGTTCATTGACTGGCTTTGTAATATTAAGTGCATTACTAACACGGGGCAGCAAACGATTGCCCACAGGCCAAATCCAAAAGGCCCCTTGTTTTGTAAATAAGGTTGTATTGGAACATAGGCACATTTTATGTGACTGCTTCCATAAACTTCCACACGGCTGCTTCCATGATTCACTAACAGATTTTTATATTTGTAACAGACCACATGGCCCATAAAACCTAAAATATTTACTATCTAGCCCTTTACAGAAAAAGTTTACCAGTCCCTGGTGTAATAAAAAGTCTCATATCTATTAGGCACCCACTGAATGTCATCTTTTCCTCTATCAGAAATCATTTTCTTTGTACCATCGTAAATGATACATATTGGAATTTTTTCTTTTAATTTCTAGAAGTATTGTTTCACACAATTTTTTTGTGAATTTCACATTTATATTTGACCAGAAGTTAGCACGTACAGAAGAAGGTGGTAGAACAAACTAAAATTTTAGATTTTCATTTAGTTAGGTCATCCTTTAGAGATTTGAAGTGAGTTAAGTCAGTTAAAAATCTATTAAATGTCAGCTACTTGGAGAGCTAGGTTTGTTTTGTTAGATTATGTTTTATGAAGTTTTTTGTTAAAGATTTTTAATTCTGTGTGACTGTCATCTTTAGAAATTATGCTATATTTAAGAGCCAAAAACAAAACAAAAACTTTACACTAGGTAAGGAATGTTTTCATTTGCCTGAAATATGATAAATTGGACATGTGTTTCTTTTGTTTGACTTTATTTTTTTTTTTTTTAAGATATGAACAAGCTGAACATTTTAGGAAAAAATCCTTTAAAATTCGTCAGAAAGCTACAAGGAGAAAAGGCAACTCGGTAATGAGAGATTTCTTTTGTGTTGTGCTTTGAAGCAGAAGAAAAGAGCCTGTCTGAATATCATAATATAGATGCATACACCTCACCTATTTAAGAACTTTAGATATTAAAGTGACTTCTATAAAAGTACTAATTAACATTTTCTTTATATGTATAATACCTGCTTAAGTATTAGAATTACTGGAAAGTACAACTTAGCAGGCTTTTAAAAAGTGGAACTAGGGGCACCTGGGTGGCTCAGTCCGTTGCGTGTCTGACTTCAGTTCAGGTCACGATCTCACAGTTCGTGAGTTCAAACCTCCACATTGGGCTCACTACTGTCAATGCAGAGCCCTCTTCAAATCTTCTGTCCCCCTCTCTCTCTGCCCCTCCCCTGCTTGTGCTCTCTCTCTCTCAAAAAAAAAATAAAAGAAACATTTAAAAAAAGTGGAACTATATATTACAGTATTTTGCAGTATATACATATTTCAAATCATCATGTTGTATACCTTAAACTCACACAAAGTTTTATGGCAATTATATCTCAATAAACATTGAAAATAATTTTTTTTTTTACTTTTTTTAAAGTGTAACTATAAAGTTCATTTGAAAGTTAGACTTTGGAAGATGGACTTAAAAGCTGCTTCTTTTCTTTAAAGGAAAAAAAAGATATTTTTAATATATTATGCTAAATGCAAATGCATAGAAATTCTTACCCTTGAACACACACACAAAAAAAATATTTTCATTTTTCTAAGCTGCTGATAAAATCTAAATATAGCCTGTTTATTTTAACTTCAAATGCTATGTACATTTTTAATTAAATATTTTTGACATATAACACTGTAAATTTAAGGTTGTACATGTTAATTTGATACATTATATATTGTAATATTATTGCTATTGTAGTGATAGCACCTCTATCCTATCACGTAATTATTTCTTTTTTGTGGTGGGAATAATTAAGATCTAATCTCTTAGCAAGTTTGATGATTATAATACAGGATTATTGTCTGTATTCACTATACTGTGCATTTGATTTCCAGGATTTATTTGTTTACTACTTGCAAGTGGTATATACGGTTTAAGTACCTGATGTTTAAGTGTTTAGCAGTGGGATTGGTAAATATCTGCAGGTTAACTTTGTGTCCTGACCTTTTTGAAGCACTTGGGGCTCAGTTCACTTTGCTAAAATACGTCATCATCACTTTCACAAAATGGTACTTTTAATGAATTTAAAAATGTGATGCCATGTGGAAGTATGTGCATTTTCAATAATCATTGGATTAATTCAGTGTGATACTTAAAATAATTGTAATCTACTTTAAAGGGAACGAAAGGAGCCAGGATTTCTTAGGACTCCAGTATAGTGTTTCAGAATCAAAGACTGCACTTACCTAGTAATGATTATCAATTTGTGTTTATTTCAGTATGGATTCGCCCTTTTACGTAGACGAGCCCTACAGTTAGAAGAGCTCACATTAGGTAAGGACACCCCTGACAATGCTCGGACCCTCAATGAACTGGGAGTTCTCTACTATCTTCAGAATAACCTGGAGTGAGTACCATGATGTTAATTATGAAAACAAGTGTCCGTTTTGTCTCTTAGATGAAAAGCTGGTTTACGTTTCTATCAAGTCAAGCTAGAATAAATTGAAACCATGCCAGATTTCATGTACAGTATGTTCTGAACATAGCCACACTTAACAAAGACCATGGCATAGTCTCTACTGTTTCTGTCACTTTGTTTCTTTAGTAACTAAAAAGTTACTAAAAAGAGTATCTGTAGCATCCCTAGTATGTTTTATGTTTATGAAAAGTGTTTTGTGTCAGTATTGTATGTGAGACTTCACAAAAGAAACTGGCACCAAGGGATATTAAAGAATAGAATATAGATGGCTACTAGTTTTGGTCTTCAGTTTATTTGTACTTAAAGGACTCAAAAAGGCATTAATATTTACACTCTGAAAAAAGAAGTGTTTTTGGACTAACTTGGATTTCAGGAAACTGTAACAAATTTGATACTTTGGATATGGGGAAAGTATAACAAATCCTTAGTCTCCTTCACAAGGGGTTCTTGAATTAAAAATTATTTAGTACTAACATCAAAGGAAGAAAGAGTGAATACCAAAATGTTTTGAGTTAGGTCTAATAGTTTTAAAGGTATCAGAAGTTTGTCCTGGAAAATATTTATGGGTTTGTTTTTTAGAAGTCAGGTGGAGAATTGAGGCAATCATTCCAGATACTTTAGGCCCTCACACTATCAGGAAATAATTTTTAATTTTTGGAAAAGCGCAGGAAGGGATGAGGGGTAGGAAAGAGGGGGAGAGGACTTTAACCGAATGCTTTTTATTAACTATCTTGGATTTAATAATTAAAATGCTTCAGTTCTCCACCTGACTTAGGGTTAAGGATTCTTACTTCTAGCAAATACGTTATTTAAACCATTTTGGGGTTTTATTCATAGAACAGCCGACCAGTTTCTGAAGCGGTCCTTAGAAATGAGAGAGCGAGTTCTAGGACCAGATCACCCAGACTGTGCCCAGTCTTTAAATAATCTGGCAGCTCTGTGCAATGAAAAGAAACAATATGATAAAGCAGAAGAGCTTTACGAAAGAGCTTTAGACATTCGGAGACGAGCATTAGCTCCTGATCACCCTTCTTTGGCCTATACAGTGAAGCACCTTGCAATCTTATATAAGAAAATGGTAAGTAATCCTTGACATGCTTACATGTGTTTTATAACATACCAATTAAGCCATAATTACTGGCAGCAAAATAATTTGTCTCCTGATGGATAGATTATTTTCTCTGAGCTTTTCAATCATGATTATTTTTTTTTAACAAATAGCTGAGTAAAACATTAAAAAATATTATATCAGACTTAACTAAATTAAGATACCAGTCTGGTTTTGTTAAAATACATTCCAAATACAAATGCATTTATCAGCATTCTAATTGGATGGAACTTACATTTCAGAAGTTCTAAAATTCAACCATGATTAAGTTTCCTGTGTTAAGCAGCCATAAACATAACAAATCACCCAGTTGTCAGAGGTGAAGGAGGAATCTTTGTAGGTGATTAAGTGACCATTTAAATTTCACTGTTTCTTTTCTTTGCCTGCAATGAAATGTAACCATTTTTTGCCATAGGAATCTAGCCTGAGATACTTGGAGTTTTGTAGCTGTTCCCCAACCGCCCCCCCCCCCCAAAAAGTCAAAGAGGTCCACTTTCACTTTATTTAGTGCAGTTATAGAGCTGTGTAGACAAGGTCTTTAGACCTTGTGGGACCCTTGCTGGTCAACCTGGCACTGAAGTTGATGATTTAGTAAGAACGATGATGCATTGTTGCTATTTCTGCGCAACTTTCAAGTGAAAAAGAAACAATTAGGAAAACCTGGAAGGGAGTTGGTGGAAAATGAGATTTTATTTTGATGCCAAATCTAAATTATATACAGTAGCAAACATATTTTACCGGTATTTTTACGTCACCGGGAACTTAGTGGTAATGGGTGATCTTTATAAAAGGGCTTTTTGAATTATCAAAGAAAATGTTTTTATATTCAGTGTGGCTTTACTTCATTAGATTTCAGTTATCTATCTATGAACTTAACCATTAAAGTGGGAGAAAATGCTTCTGAAATTTTTTTTTCCTCAAAATTACTTAATAGAAAATTTTATTTATGGAAAAAGCTCTGATCAGATAGTACTTATTGTTTTAATATTTTTGTTAGATTTCACTTTTGTTTTTTAGGGGAAACTTGACAAAGCTGTACCTTTGTATGAGCTAGCTGTTGAAATTCGACAGAAATCTTTTGGCCCAAAGCACCCTAGTGTAGCTACTGCCCTGGTGAACTTAGCTGTTCTCTATAGCCAAATGGTAAGTTCCTACATATTAACTCTTTATGAATGGTTTTAAGGTATGAAATATAGATAAATATGAATTAGCTGTGACACAGTAGCAGTAATTAAAGGAAATTTAAGATTGCTAATGCTTCCTTTAGGGATGCCTAGGTGGCTCAGTTGATTAAACATCTGACTCTTGATTTCAACTCAGGTCATAATCTCACAGTTTGTGAGTTCAAGCCCCACATTGGGCTCTGCGCTTACAGTGAGAAGCCTGCTAGGGATTCTCTCTCTCCCTCTCTCTCTGTCCCCTCTCCCACTCATGCACTCTCTGCCAAAATAAATAAACTTAAAAAAAAAAAAAGATTACTAATGCTTTCTTTAGTACTTGGGAAATTATTGAAGTTATATTTGTAAAACAGTCCCTTCCTCTTAGCGTAAAACACCTACTGAGTGCTTAGTTCATTGCATAAGCTTGGTTTTTAAACTCTGGAGATTCTGTACATCTCTATATCTAATATTGTCTTTAAGCTGTGGCATTTGTCTATGACAGGTGAAAAGCAGGTGTTGTACCCACGGGGCAATAAATAGGTTTTTGCTTATATTTTTGGATTCAGGTCAATGGTCACCAAGACAGGTCTAAAACTTAGGTTTCTGACTTTCTAGTATACTGCTTCTACCATTATGTTTAATAAATCTTTTCTATCCACATCCTGTGGGAGGTTATTAACCTTTTTAGAGGTGCTTACCCAAGTATATCAGCTTAGTCTAGAATATGTTAATAGTAAGTTCAGCAATTCCATGTATTCAAAGTGAGTGTTGTTACTTTTTTTTAATAAGAAAAAACATATCGAAGCCTTGCCATTATATGAAAGAGCATTAAAGATTTATGAAGACAGCCTGGGTCGGATGCATCCTCGAGTTGGAGAAACATTAAAAAATTTAGCTGTGCTTAGGTAAGAATTTTTTCAGCTTCCTGATAACAGCCAAACTCCATTTTAGAACAGCTTTGAGTCATCATAGAACAAAACAGAATATTTGGTGCTGATTGTTTTTCCTTGGACTCAAGGGGGTAAAGGGGCTGTTTGGGTTGATTTACTTCAAGATACTGAAGTAAAGTAGTATCCAGAAGTGAAATGAAGGCTGCATAATCTCTGTTGTAGACGAATCTATCAGGTAAGTAGTGAAAGATGGTTTACATTTGCAGCTAACAAGCTCTGGGGGTAATATGGGCAATTTGCTGTCCTCAAAACTAATTTACCATTAAGTGCATGTTGATTTTGCTTTTTCTGTGTTTGTGTATCTCAAGATGCGGAGACTTCCCTTAGCAATTTCACTGCATCCATTACAACATGGTCTCTCTGGTGTATATATGAGACACTGAGATATACTTTAGCAGTTCAGATAGAAAGGAGAGTTTGGGTATTGTTTTACTAGTCAGCCTGAGCGCATGCACTGGAAATAGAAGGGAGAAAGGAATTATTCACAGCTTGTTATTCTGTATCCTGTAAGGTCATTTCAAGTTGTTAAGAGGTTATATTCTCATTTCAACAATTTTTTCTCACAAAGCTATGAAGAAGGGGATTTTGAAAAAGCTGCTGAACTATACAAAAGGGCGATGGAAATAAAAGAAGCAGAAACATCACTTCTGGGTGGAAAAGCTCCTTCCCGACATTCATCAAGTGGAGACACATTTAGCTTAAAAACAACCCATTCTCCTAATGTTTTCCTTCATCAGGGACCAAGGTAATGGCAATTACAATTCATTGCAAATGCACTTTCAGACAAAATAATTAAGAAACATTTGGAACATTAGAATTTAAAACATTAAAAAAATGTTAATTTATTTTTACTTTGTGTAATTTGCATGAAATTGCATTGGACTACATTGAGGTTTCAGTCATAATTGTGTCAGTGTATGCTGTTTAAAATAACTAACTTTCCTATTGTATGGGACCAATGGATGTGGACACCTTAGAATCCTAAAATGATATGAAGAATTGATCATGAAGAGTGGATTGGTCTGTTCAACAAGAGCTGGAAGAGCAGTAAAGATAAGGAGTTCAATTCCATAATTCTTTCATCTCTCAGAGCTGCTCTGGCCTCACCATTCCTGGTCATGCTTTTCAGTAGTAGCCTGGCCTGATTCTCTACCTCCAAGAAGTTTCAAAGAATAAAGGGACAATGTTTATGAAAGGTTTGAATTATCTTCTGTAAAATGAACTAGTAACAGTTGTCTCTGCTACCTTTTTAAAAATTCTACCTTTTCCATGAGCAGACTGGGCCAGGCCTAGTCTACATTGTTCTGCTGTGTTACATGTACCTGCATAATCTGAAGCCATTAATGCAGTAACAAGTCAAGCTCTTAGCATTCCTTGACCTTCCCCAAGATAGAGACATGACAGTCTCTTCTTTCTTAAATGGCCTAAATTGATCTCATTTATCTCAAACTCAGATTAGTCTGTTCTGTATTGAAAAATGAAATGTTTTACAGGTTTTATAAATGTTGCCACATTTTGGTTAAAACCATTTATGTATTTATATATAATAAAATCTTTAATTTTAATACTTGTAAGATTCCAACATATTAATTATAAAGGTGAAAGATGTAATAGCTATACTTCACTGTTTTAAAATAAAAGTGCAGGGCACCTGGGTGGCTCAGTTGGTTGAGTGTCTGACTCTTGATTTCAGCTTAGTTCATGATCTCATCAGTTCATGAGTTCAGGCCCCACATTGGGTCCATGCACTGACATTGCAGAGTCTGCTTGGGATTCTCTTTCTCCCTGCCCCTCCTATGCACAGAGGGCTCTCTCTCTCTCTCTCAAACTTTTTTTTTTTTTTAAGGGAAATTTAAAAATAAAAGTACAATTTCAAGTTTTCTTTTTACCACTCCATTTTATACCAAATTGAGTTTTGGTGACTTTAAAAGGTTTTGGTTAATGTTCTGTAAGGCTTGGCTATGCACAGGATGGTCCATGAACCAGAATCATCAGTACTAGCTAGGAGCTGATGAAAAATTAAGACTCTAGAGGTTCTCCTCAGACCTACTGAATCAAAATCTGCAGTTTGGCTAGATCCCCAGGTGATTCATATGCACCTAAGTTTGACAAGCAATGGTCTGATTCTAAGTCACTATAGCTGTGATTTAGAAGAAATTGGGCAGGATCTTATAATGAGCCTCCTTCTCCCCCTTTTGTGAGAAGTTCAAAAGGAAAAAAGATAAAACACGACCATAACACATCTTAATTAAATTCACAAATTACCATACACTCATTTCAGAATTAAGCTGTTAGAGTTTAAAATTTGATTATCTTGGGGCACCTGGATGGCTCAGTTGGTTAAGTGTCAGACTTCTGATTTCTACTCAGGTAATGGTCTCATGGTTCATGGTCTCAAGCCCTGTGTCAGGCTCTGTGCTGGGAGTATGGGGCCTGCTTGGGATTCTCTCTCTGCCTTTCCCTGCTCTTTCTCTCTCTCTCTCAAAATTAATTTTTTTTTAATCTATAAAAAAATAAAATGTAATTATCTAATAGCTAGTAATTTAAAACATTATAAGTAGTAATATTAAGTTTAATGCCTTAAAAAAACTACTTTGTGGGATACCTGAGTGGCTCAGTTGGCTAAGTGTCTGACTTCAGCTCATGTCATGATCTCAAGGTTTGTGGGTTCAAGCCCCATATTGGGGCCTGCTTCAGATTCTGTGTGTCCCTGCTCTCTGCCCCTCCCCTACTCGCGGTCTCTCTCAAAAATGAATAAACATTAAAAAAAAATTTTTAAACTGCTTTTGGAAATAATCTGAGATTAATATTCTAGAAGAACCATGAAAAAAGTAAAAACCAGCAAAAGAATGATATGCATTTATTCTTTGTTCCTACATAATTTGGACTTGAAAACCTTAAGTGGAAACATAATTTATTAAAAGTGACTTATGGTAAAAATTCATTAATTACAGTTGGGGCTTGAGGACTCCATATATTTCAAGAGATTTAAGTTTAAATATACTTTTGAAAGCTGTATTTTGATCTTACTACTTCTTGTACTGCCAACTCAAATGTTTCTATGTAAAATGCCTACTTAAGATAAAAATTTGCTGAAACAGACATCTATTTGAGGTTCTCAAATAGAACTATTATGTTTACATTGATATACACCTTCACAATGAAAAAGGTAGCTTTGAAACAACTCAATTATACATCTGAATTGGTAGGAACCAAATAATGGTGGTTATAGTTTTCATTAATACTTTACAGAAAAAAATATGGAAAAAATGCGATTGGGGAGGGTTAAATCTTAATATTCTTAAATGGTTACCACCTTTTTGTGTTGTGTCTGTAGGTATTCAAGGAGTATTTTTATGTGAGGAAACCCATAATACATATTTTTTTTTACTAAATAAAACATTTAAGTAGTACATAAATTAGCTCCCCATTAACAATGGGGAAGGGAGCTGAACATAATTGTTTTACTATAATTTAAAGCCCTTGTGCTAAGGCAATTTTGGAAGTGTGTTTCCTTCTTTCACGTTTCTAGAAACAGTCGTATTTAGAAATCTGATCAAACACTGGTTTTATTTAGTAATGTAAAACTCAGTGTTGATTAATTTCTCATTATCAGCTCCTGTAAGTTTTCATGGCAAACATTATCAAAAGAGCACTCCACATAGCAAAAGGTACCTGTTACCAGATTTTTTTTCTGGTAAAATAATCCAGTAACTATTTTTTAATGGAATATATTAGACAAAGAATTATATAACTTAGATCTAAGATTTGATGCAGTATAAAACACCAGCAGTGTGAAATCCTATGTTAAGAGCAGAATAAAAGTATGTTCTTGCTATTATACTTTATCAAACTATACCATTTTTAAATTATAAGCAAAGCCTTCCCAAATCAGTGTACCAGAGGTTCCAAAGGAATGGGATTATTTTAGAAAGACTTTTCTTTTTTGAAATTCAAAACATCTTGAGTAACTAGAAAAAAACTATTTTACACATGAATTCACTGATTTTTTTTGAATTGCAAATGACCTACCAAGGCAACATAAATAAGTTTCAAAGCTAGAAGAACTATCCCCCTACTTTCCAAACTTCACTCTAAACATAAGAATCACTATATGATTCTAGAATCTCAAAACAAATATATTGAACATATTTGATATTTGGGGGTTTCTGAAATCAGTTTTTAGAACTTTATTTTACAAGGGAAGACTGCATTTTTCATTTTGTACTAATGTTCTTCCCTAGAAATACAATTTTGATATTACTATCTTCAAAGCAAAAAATCATCAAAATAGGTTAGCATAGCATAGTAACATCCTACTGATAATGGTTACACATGCGCATGCATACATATATATATATATATATATATATATATATATATATATATAATTTTTTTTTTTTTTTTTTTTGGTCTCCAAACCATTGGGAATTTATTTATCCAAGGCTCTCTAAACTTTCATTATTTGTATGCAACTCCAAAGAAAACCAGTTTATCAATTTATAACTTAGTGATCATAATCAGGGTAACTGATTCTCTCCCACTGAGTAAGTACACATCAGTCATTACAGAGGTTTTTTACATCTCTCTTATGCCCACAATACAGGATAACTAATTATCTAGAGAATCAAATTTAAATGAAGTATTCCGAAGGTAGCCCATACAATGGGTATAATCTAGAGGATCTTAGCTTAAATTCATTCCTTGCTGCTCAAAATAAAGTACAGTGACTCCAGATATATATGTTCCACAGATGCTATGATTCCTTTTCCTTGGTCAGTGCAGAAATATAATAACTTGTACTTCCTGAAAGTACCTTTTATCTGTTTATCCGTGAAGAAAGTTTCCTTTTATTTGCCTTTGTCTTGTTTTTAATATATAACTTACAGGTTTACAAACTTTTCCAATGACTACATTTCAGCTTGTATTTCCTCAGGTAATATTTGAGAGGATATTTTTATTTTATAGGCTAATTATTTTAAATTCACTGTTGGCCAAGTTAATGGTAGTAGTTTTCTTGTAGAGAGTGATTCTAAACACAATGAGTGGAGGCCTGCTAGCTCTAACCAATAGGTGGTACCCCCTGCCCTGTCTACATTTGAGAACCACATACTACTTTATTGTCCATGGCCTCAGACAACACACACCACAAAGAATTACTGGAAAGAAAAGAACATAGCATATTATTGGTCCATCCTTCCCATTCCTCTCCAAAGGCCAAAACATTTCAGTGGCTAAGTTTTCAAGTTTTCTTAACAGGAATGAAACAGAAGTTTTAGGAGAGTTATTTAGTTGAAGGGAGAAAGTGATAAATGATACAGTACTTTCAAAAAGTGTAACAATTCTATGAAGATTATGTATCAATTAATGTTGCCCTAAGCTTTGTAAGTTTTTAAGTGATTTTTTTTTTTAATTGCAAGGACATTTGCTTAAACTCAGGAAATAAAATGTAGGTCAGTCCACTGTCTACATATTCTTCATCTTGGCCATGAGGTCTTCCAAGCTTTCGCCAGAATCTTCCACAGTTACTTCAGCTACAGAATCTTCTTGCTATCAAATGAGGGAAACATAGCGAAAAAATAACCGTCTAAAATTCTTGATGCTTAGGAATATATAATCACTAAGTTTACTATGTTCAACTAGTTTATAAAGTAAACCTTCTTTAATAAATATACCTTCTAATTTTTAGGAGAGACAGTCTTTTACTTTCCCCACCAATATTTTGATTTACAAGGCAGTGATTTCAGTATTCTTAAGATCTCTACTGAAGTGGTATTTTTAAATGGTATTATGGCTAAAATTCTCAATATAAAAAATGATATCTTCATTTAATTAAAACCTACTTGCTCCATTAATGAGTCAATATCACTATTTTAGGTCTATGTTTCAAACAGGTGAAAATGTACTGTATATTTCCACATTAACACTGAATACCTCTCTCACACATCTTAACTGCTATAGCATAAAATATCCAAATTAGGAAATACTGTATTGGCATTATAAACTAGGATGAAGAGAAAGAAGGTAAGTAGACATTTTCTCTTATCTGACACTTATGGTAAATCAGCTTTTAGGTGTACCTTTTCAGGAATCGTATATGCCACTGTAATTCCTTCAGGTAAATCAGGAATTGGACCTGAAGAATTCTTCAGTTCCTCTTCTGAAACCTCAGACACCAACTCAATACCTATAGAGTTAAATGTGATATTATAATAGTTTTCAAGGAAATTTAATAAGCAGTAATTATTCAAAGTTTGTATAATTTATTTATATTTTCTCCCATAAGAGATTATGTTTCATGCTGCCATTTCAATTTATGAAAGAATTCCTACCCCACTCATTGTCTTCATGTATTATCTCTTCCTCTTCTTGAACAACCTCTGGTTTGGGGAGTGCTGCTACCTTTTTCTGTAGAAATCAAACAGTATCAAAGTATTCTTACTCATTCTCAGGCCTCTGAAGCATTAATCAAAAATTCAGACAGGCTTTTTATTTTACCAAAGTAAAAAAGGACTTCAAACAAATTTTTTCTCTTTGGTAGCATAGTGAATTTAATTTCTTACTAACATTTACCCCCTAGAGATACAATAAATAAAAATCCAGAATCCATTTATCTTATTTTCCAAATCTAAGTAATTGTTCTAAAATACTGTCCAAACAGTAAGACCTCTCATACATTCTGACCAAGTGATGTATACCTTGTATTCTTCCTGCTGCTTCCTGCAATTTCTGTCATCACACTGAGGATTTGGCTTCATGGACATAGTAGGGAAAAAGTCCTGCATTGCATTATATCCAAGGTAAAAACTAACAGTACCAAAATTTAACAAAAACCTAGAAAAGCAAATCAAAGTACACTTAGATAAAGAAACAAACCATAAAAGAACTGAATTTTTAAAAATTGATCTTTAAGTACTTAATGGTTTTTGTGGTAAGCAACAGTATTTTAAGTACTGTTGTCAGATTAAAATGTGGAGAAGAATCCCTGAGATTGGTACTACATCTAACTACTTTTTAAAAGTTTTTATATATAACTTACTATAAGGTTAACAATCTTAAATGTACAGCTCAATGAAATTTTCCAAAAGTCTTTACCCATGTAATTACTACCAGATCAAAATATAGAACATTTCCAATATGCCTTAAATTTCCCTTGTGTTCCCTAACAGTTCTGATTCCTTTTAGAAGCTTATAAAGAGAGGAAAAATCACATACAAAATATAAACAACAAAAGGAAACACATTTGCACTGAGTGTACAAGACAAAAATTGAGCCAATGATATGAAGCAGACAATTCACAGAAAAATGTAAGTGCTCACCCCTTTTCATAAGTAACGAAAAAATTAAAATGAAATACCCGTTTTTTACCTATCATACTGACAAAGATTAAAAAGTTTGATAACACCCAATGTTATGAACTGGTATGGGCAAAGCAGGTATTCCTACCCTGTGATAGAAATACACAATCCTTCTGAAGGAGAAATTTAGTAGTATCTGTCAAAATAAATATTGCATAAACTCAGAAATTCCACTTCTAAAAATTCATATCTACAAAAACCTAACTTAGAGATATATGTAAGGTGCTGTTTGCAGCATTGTTAATAGCAGCAAAAAAATCTGTAAGTAGCTTAAATGTCCATCCATAGGGGGCTGGCTAAATAGGACACGTCCTTAAGAAAATAGTTTGTAGCTATGATTTTTTTTTTTTTTTTTGGAACATACTATAAAATATTTTGTTTGGATAGGGCCTACTGAAGTTTGTACAAGCTATTGCTCTTACATAAAATAGCCCTCGACAGTTGCCTTGGAAGTTCTTAGGTATGCTTTTTGCAATTTCTCTGCTGGTAGCTGACACTTCTGATATCAGGATACCTCCCTGTATCATGTTGCAATTTGTTCTTATACCGGAAGGCATGGAAACATAACTAAGCTTATTAAAGTTGTAAAGTGAGAAAAAAATGGTCTGAGGAAAGGAACACTTAAAGGCTTTCTCCTTTTAATAAAATGTGAGTTGACATTAATAAAACTCTTTTACATTCATTTTAGCTGCAAAGAAACCTTTGTCCTTTTTCACTATAGTTTAGATGGTGTGGTTGTGAATATCTTTTTTTTTCAGAGAGCAGAGGTATTATCCTTTTAATGTTTAATCACATATTATTTTTAGTAAGAGTTAAGTAAAGAAATGTGTTTATGTTCTTTGGTCAAACCTGCAGAGATTTAAATCATTTGGTTAATATTTCATAAACAAACACACCAGTACTACTGTACCATTTAACAAGAGCTATTCTAAATGCACAGAGTAACACACATGTATGTATATTATTAATATGTATGTTTATATTTAAATTAGATACACTAATATATGTAAATTCAAAGTATATATATATATTATACATATATAAAAACCATATGCTGGGTTTTAAGAAACTACATACTTAGATGGTAATTCCAATATTTGAAATGCTTTATGAAATATATTTCTATCAAAAGCAAACAAAACTATTCAGAAAAATTCACCCTCACTCACTTCAACACATTTTGTACCAAGATCCCAGCAACCACTCCCATAGTGGTAGGAAGACTGGCTGCACAAACACCTTCTCGTTTCAGAGTCTTTTCGTCAATATTTGCAGCAACCACAAGTGGGGGAGCACACTACATGAAAAAGAAAGAAAATATATTTCAAAATGAAAGGGAAAAAGTAAGCAGGTTCAAAATAGTATTCCATCACGTTCAAAGTTTTTATTCCTTGAATTATAATACATTTTCAATACAAAGTACATTTTCAATACTTTAGTTAATAAGCCAAAATGAATCATGCATACCGCAAAACAAGCAGATTCTCCAGGAATTATGAGCTGTATATGCCCTGAAACTGCATTTTCACTGACCCCAGACTCCATCCATGTTTGTCCAAGTTCATTACAAGCCTTAATAGAAACAGATGAAAACAACAAAAAAAGCAAGAATTAATTTATCAAAAGTTATTTTATGAAAAACTGGAGCTTAACTAAATGATTACCAAAGGGTGTTTTAAATTTTCAAAAGAGGAAAGTTATCATAATGGAATTCCTTGGCAACTGCCATTCTCTATTTAAAAAGTAAACTGGGGACACCTCGATTCCTCAGTGGGTTGAGCATCCAACTCTTGGTTTCAGTTCAGGTCATGATTCCAGGGTCGTGGGATTGAGCTCCATCTCAGGCTTCATGCTGAGCACTGAATGGAGCCTTCTTAAGATATTCTCTCTCTCTCTCTCTCTCTCCCCCCCCCCCCTTTGCCCACCCCACCTCCACTCTAAACTTTTTAAACATTTTTTTTTTTTTTTTTAATTTTTTACGTTTATTTATTTTTGGGACAGAGAGAGACAAAGCATGAACGGGGGAGGGGCAGAGAGAGAGGGAGACACAGAATCGGAAACAGACTCCAGGCTCTGAGCCATCAGCCCAGAGCCTGACGCGGGGCTCGAACTCCCAGACCGCGAGATCGTGACCTGGCTGAAGTCGGACGCTTAACCGACTGCGCCACCCAGGCGCCCCTAAACATTTTTTTAAAAAGTAAACTGACAGCATTCAAGTAAGCAGCCAATAAATATTTAATTAAATTGAGTGATTAAGTTTATTGTATTTCTGATTGTAAAAATTCATTTTTCTAAAATAATTTCAGCAACAAAAAACTGCAAAATACCTTCTGAAAAGCTGAAACCACAGTAATTCCAAAGAATTGTTTTATTTCTGAGAAACAAGGTTTGTAAGCAATGTATATGCATTTGTATCTTAAAAAATAAAGTAAAATATTAAAACCAATGCTAACATAGAATAACACATTTTAAGATAGTCATTTATTTTAAAAATTGTACATCAGAAGTATCTACTATTTATAGTTTCCTCTACTGGCATAATAAAGAATAGGATACTGAAACATAAGCCACACCAGCAAAGCTAGAGAGGCCCCACAACTATTAGAATAAAACTTTTTTAAATGTCTATTTTATTTTCAGAGAGAGAGAGAGGACGAGTAAAGGAGGGGCAGAGGATGCTAAGCAGACTTCACTGTCAGCATGGAGTCTGACGTGGGGCTCAAACTCATACACCGCGAGATCATGACCTGAGCTGAAATCGAGAGTGGACACTCAACCAACTGAGCCACCTAGCCACCTAGGCACACTAAAATCAATTTTAAAAGTAGTGAGCCACCTAGGCACACTAAAATCAATTTTAAAAGTAGGCTAAGAGAACATTAAAAATTAATGAAACACATTATAAAAGGGTTTAAATACAGAACTATACAAGAAAGCAGATGAATGAGTATAACATCTTATACAATAGGAATACTCACTGTATTTATTGTCATTCGAGCTTCAAAATTGTCCACACAGCTAAGAACTAGGTCAACGGGTTTTCCCTCTTCAAGTCCACCATTACTAGGTAAAGAAAATAAATTTTATTTGGGGAGGAAAAAGAAATCAGGACACAAAATACACTCTAATTTGTTTAGTCATACATTTATGCTTTCAGTAAATGTTTGAGTACAGTTAAGGCATAGTATTTAATGTTAAAGACCCAGTATGTATTGAGTAACTAATATGCATATAACATCATGATACTACAGTGCTTCTCACAGAAGACACAAGAAGTATAAAGTCTGTTCACAAAAGTTTCCATTTCCCCATCAGCTTTCATAGACTTTTATTCCTTTTTCACTCCAAATATAAATGTAATAAAAATTGAATACAATTCAGTATCTCAGTGTTGTTACAATCTGGAGAAAACCACCTTCACATAGAAATATAATCTAGAACACAGAACTTATAGTTGAGGATCCCTTGTTATAACACCATAACAACAGAGTTTTTGATTTTTGATTGTTGTTACTATTGTCTTTGGACAGTATTTACTTTTTAGTGAGTTACTAACACACAAAAATTAACTACTTTAAAAACAAAAATATATATCAAATCTACCAACTCGCTGAATTAAACATCAGATTTTTTTTTATTAAAAAACTTTTTAATGTTTACTTATTTTTGAAAGACAGAACCCAAGCAGGGGAGGGGCAAAGAGACAGCGAGACACAGAATCTGAAAGAGGCTCCAGGCTCTGAGCTGTCAGCACAGAGCCCCACATGGGGCTCGAACTTATGAACCATGAGATCATGACCTGAGCCAAAGTCAGATGCTTAACTAACTGAGCCTCTCAGGTGCCCCAACATCAGTGGTTTTCTAATAATACTTGTTTAACTGAGCTGGACACTGTGCAAAATATTCATAGTAAAATTTTACCTTATTCTATCCATGAAATGTTGAAAGTTTTCTACTGTGGTTATATTGTAGTTGTGTACTTCAAAAAGAACATCTGGATTAATGTTCCTAAGAGGGGAAAAAGGGAATGATTATAAAAACTACTAGTAGGAATATTAAGAGAAAACAGGAAAAAGAACTGAAAAAGCTAAAGATCATGTAACAAAGGTAAGAAAAATGGAATTCAAGCTATTCAAAGAAAATCTAAAGTCCTCTTCTACCTCTTGTGCCCCACTCCAAGGAGAAGACTACATTCAAAACATGTTGACTGCAGGATTACAGAAATGTTCCCACCATCTATGTGCTGGGAATTAAGCCTTTAACACCTAGGTGAGCTATAGCTTAGCCTGACAAAAGAACTTCTTTGTTCCTTATTTCAGTGAAAGACGTTTGGGGTCACAAAGAAACTTCCTAGAATAAGGATTGGCAAAGTATGGCCCTGGGGCCACGTATGACCTGCCACCTATTTTTGTTTTTCCGAGGTCTGCAAGCTAAGAACGGTTTTTACATTTTTAAATGGTGGCAGGAGAAAAAGAACAGAACAATATTTCATAACATGCTAAAATTACACGGAATTTAAACTTAAGAGTCCATAAACAAAGTTTTATTGGAGCACAGCCATGTTCATTCATTTTTGTATTGCCTATAGCAGCTATCACACTACAACTACATGACCTGAGGGCAGTTTCATAGTGGGCCCTCAAAGCCTAAAATATTTACTATCTAGCCCTATCTGAAAAAGGTTGCCAACACAGTATCAAGAGGTAAGAGAATTGATGTGAAACCTGCATTTCTGTAAAGAAAAATTCATGCATTAGGTTAACTTATACAAAATATGCAAACTAAGATGTCACTAAAGATGTCTTTAATCACTATTCCATTTACCTCAAAGTATATTCTGCTGCTTGAACTTTACTTAATCCTGCTTGATGAGGTTGGAAGAAAAGTCTATTCATATTGGCCAGTTCCACCTTGTCATAGTCAAAGAGTAGCAACTAAAATGAAAATAGTGGTATTTTGATGAAAAACATACCAAGAAATAAACCACAAATAACAAAGAATAAATTAGTGGACTTTACATTTGATGGGTTTAACAGAAATAATACCAGCCAACTCTAAAATACTAGGTGCCATATATTAATTCATTTAATGCTCCCATGACTTAAGTATATGGGGACTTTAATTCTCCTTTATAAATGAAACAACTACAGCACATGTTCAAAAACCTCATTCAGCTAATATATGCAGAAATGCAATTCAAATTCAGGCATTCTCAATCCAGCATCTGCACCCTAACATTTACTGCCTCTCCAAATGATCCACTGAGAAATTAATGTTTATTCCATTTCACTCCAATTGTTTACTAAAGGCCAAGAACACATTAGATGAATGAAATTTTAAAATAAGATAAAAACAGGGGCGCCTGGGTGGCTCAGTCGGTTGAGTGTCTGACTTTGGCTCAGGTCATGATCTCACAGTCTGTGAGTTAGAGCCCAATGTCGGGCTCTGCGCTGACAGCTTAGGGCCTGGAGCCTGCTTCGGATTCTGTATCTCCCTCTTTCTCTGCCCCTCCCCTGCTCATGCTCTGTCAAAAATAAATAAAACATTAAAAAAATAAAATAAAATAAAATAAAATAAGATAAAAACAAATGCCATAACTTAAAACTATAGTATAACATGACTCCTTTTGTGACTATGACACCATACATACCCACAGCTAAAACATTACTCCAAAGTATATTTAGTCATGACAACATTTCACATACATACACACACACACACACCTTTTTAAAGATCCCATTTCCTATCAGTAAGAACAGGTTGCACCCAAAGATTTCTAAGGACCCTTTCTTAACCTAAAATCCTGTGACTTCTTAATACAATTCTCAGCATCCTAAATTTAATAACAAAAACAAAAATGGGGAGAAGGGCAGGGCAAGCATAGATGCAAGGGCTACAGCAGTGGCTAAGGGGGTCTGTGGCTTGTGGTGCAACTATCCTATGCATGGCTAAAATTACAAAAAAAAAAAAAAAAAAAAAGAATGGGGGGATCTTATTAACAACAAAATTAACTCATCCCGCAGAACATCTAGGTAACCCTTAGTATCTTGCTAGAAAATATACCACCTCTGTCCCCTGTGGTAATTTTCTGACCCAACTTAAGAGTCTCCAAAATAAAGTTTATTTTAGCTCATTCAACAATATTTATTCGGTCAGGCCAAGTATTAAATTTTACTCTTCAGCCTTGTAGCTGGTTTATAAGGTGCAGGAAATCCCAAATTTGGGGTTAGGAGGTGTGAGTTGTAGCTCTGTCACTAATAAGCTCTTATCATGGATAAGTCACTCACATTTTAGGCCTGTATCTTCAATAAAGCAGCTAATCTAGATCTGATGGTCCAAGGCACCACAAAGTATTCCAGAAACTTTCAGGGGTGAGAAGTGGGCTCTAAGTCTCCAATTCTCCACTTCCCTACTTAACCCCACGAATTAGCTTCTTGTTTATCTGTTTTACATACTGAAAAAAGAGTTCTGAAACTTATGTACGTACATCCTTAACTTACAAACTTGAGTGTACACTGGCGTCATTTAAAAAATACTGATGTCTGGGTCCCATCCCCAGAAATTCTGATTCTATTCCAGTTTGGACGTCAAAATTTTGAACTTCCCAGGGGATTCCAATTACAGCAATATTTGATAACTACTGTTCTAGATCCTGGCTACTCAAAACGTGGCCTGTGCAAGCAGCATCAGCAGCACCTGGAGCTTGTCAGAAATACAGGAGCACTGTCCCAACTTTAACATGCATGTGGATCATCTGGAGATTTGTTAAAATAACAGATTCTGATTCATCACATCTGGAAGGGTCTGGAAGTCTTCGTTTCTAACAAACTCCCAGGTGATGCTGATGCTACTAATTTGGACATCAGACTGAGTAGCAAGGATCTAGCAGTTCTTTTTTTTTTTTTTTTTTTTTTTAAGTTTGTTTATTACAAGAGAGAGAGAGCACAGCATGAGCCAGGGACCCAGGGAGGGGCAGAGGGGTGGGCGGCGGGGGAGAGACAGAATCCCAAGCAGGCTCTGTGCTGTCAGCACACAGAGCCCAACTCAGGGCTCAATCTCACAAACTGTGAGATCATGACTTGAGCCAAAATCAAGAGTCAAATGCTTACTGAGCCAACCAGATGCGCCAAGGATCTAGCAGTTCTTAAAGTCTGTCCTTCCCCTACCCCCACTAGGAACATCAGAATCACCTGGGAATTTGTTTGAAATTCCAATTCCAATCGAAACCTAAAGAATCAAAACTACCAGGGTAGGGTCTGGCAATCTATGTTTTAAGAAGCCTTCCAAATGATTCTGATGCACACTCAAACCTGAGAAACTCAATTTCTAGGATATCTACTATCCTAGGTCAATCAGCCAGGGTTCTTATGTCAGTTCTAAGCAATTGGTGGCTGACTTTTGTAAACCTCTTGAAAAGCTTTAAAAGGTTAATAAACATTTTCAGTATTTTTGTATTGCCTTTTCTATATTGATAAATGAATGCCAACTTTGAAACTACTTTAAGAATTTGGGGCATGGCAGGGGGAGGGGGGCACCTAGGTGGCCCTATCAGTTAAGCATCTGACTCTTGATTTTGGCTCAAGTTCACAGTCTTATGGTTCTTGAGATCCAGCCCCACCTCAGCTCTGCTCTGCACCTGACTACTCAAAGCTTGCTTGTGATTCTCTCTCTCCCCCTCTCTCTCTGCCCCTCCCCCTGCTCATTCGAATACTCCCTCTTTTTCTCTCTCAAATAAATTTAAATGCATACATAAACTTTAAAAAAATAATTTGGGGTATGGGATGGACCAACATATTAAAAAGCACTGATAAACTTTGTGGGGAAAATATTTGCTTTATCAAAATGACAAAGGGGTGAAAATTAATTGTGGAAAGTTTTGGTATTCAACCACTAGGAATGTAACATCATGGACTTTGGCTTTATAAATCTGAAATTGGTAGGTATACTAATTTCTAGTACAAGATTACCTCTTTTTCCTACCCACAACCTACATCAATTTTAGGAAAAAAGTAAAAAAAAGAAAGTATAAGCTAAAAAAAAATGTACAGGTTAAAAAAATCTAAAGGGATACCTAGCTGGCTCAGTCGGTAAACTGTGGAACTCCTAATTTCCGGGTTGTGAGTTCTAGCCCCATGTTGGGTGTAGACATTACTTAAAAATAAAATCTTAAATTAAAACAAAACAAACATACATACAAAAACCAACCTAGAGCATTTTCCAGTTCAATTTCAAGAGTAAGAGAGGTATTTATTTTACAACTGGAAGTTTTTCTATCTTAATCCTCCTCACCTATCTCACCCATCCTCCCAACCCACTTCCCCTCTGGCAACCACCAGTTCTCTGTATTTAACAGACTTTGTTTATTAGATTACACGTAGAAGTGAAATCATATAGTATTTGTCTTCCTCTGAATTATTTCACTTAGAATAATACCCTCTAGGTCCATCAATGTTGTCATAAATGGCAAGATTTCATAAGGCTAACATTCCATTTTACACTCACAGACCCTACATCTTCTTTATCCATTTATCTATCTAGGGACACTTGGGCTGGCTGCTTCCATATCTTGACTATTGTAAATAAGGCTGCTGTAAACACAGGGGTACATATATCTTTTCAAATTATTTTTCTTTGGGTAAAAATAAGACCTGGAGTTGAAAAGTACAGCATAGAGAATATAGTTAATAATATTGGAATAACATTGTATGGTGACAGCTGGTGACTATACTTATGATAAGCAATCAGTAATGTATAAAGCTGTTGGATTACTATGTTGTACACCTGAAACTAATACAACCCTGTCAACTAAAAGGTTTAAAAGTATTTCTGATTAAGTTAATAAAAGGCCACTATTCTTAGGGGAAAAAAAGTAAGAAAGGTACATGCTTTCTAGTTCATCTTATATAAAGCATGTTTAAAAAAATATTTGTTAGGGGCGCCTGGGTGGCTCAGTTGGTTGAGCATCCAACTTCAGGTCATGATCTCGTGGTTGGTGAGTTCAAGCCTCTTACTGGGTTCTGTGCTGGCAGCTCAGAGTCTGGAGCCTGCTTCGGATTCTGTGTCTCCTTCTCTCTCGGCCCGTCACCCACTCACACACTGTCTCTCTCTCTCAAAAATAAATAAATAAAATTTGTTAGGAGAACCTGGGTGGCTCAGTCAGTTGAGCGTGCAACTCTTAATTTCAGGTCATGATCTCATGGTTTTTAGGATCGAGCCCCACATGAAGCTCTGTGCTGACAGTGTGGGGCTTGCTTGGGATTCTCTCTGTCCCCCTCTCTCTCCCTGCCTTTCCCCTGTTCAGATGGTCATGCGCGCTCTCTCTCTCAAAATAAATAACCTTAAAAAAAATTATGTTACATGTTTTTGTTTCACACGTTATTAACTGCCTTCTTCTCAAAGCTCTGTATCTAAAACACTTAAGTCCAAATTGTAATCTATTACCCCAAACAAAAAATTCCTGAAGACAATTTAGATATTCCTTGTTTTATTAGCATTAATATCACCTTCCATTTGGGTGGTATTATGTCTTTTTTTTTTAAGTTTATCTATTCTTTTTTTTGAGAGAGAGGAGAGAGAGAGTGAGCAGGGGAGGGGCAGAGAGACAGAGAAAGAGAGAGAGAGAATCCCAGGCAGGCTCCACATCGTCAGAGAGGATCCCGATGTGGAGCTCAAACCCACAAACTGTGAGATCATGACCTGAACTGAAATCAAGAGTCAGACACTTAACCGACTGAGCCACCCAGGTGCCCCTGGATATGGTTACGTCTTAACTCCTTTGGGTAGAAAGAACAATCCGAATAAATACACCACAAATCAATACACCATTAGTAATGAGGAAAAAATTCCTAATTTGTACCTGATTCACTCCATAAGTGAGTAGTTCCCTACATGACAAGGAGAGAAATGTTTTTACCTTACCAATGCCACATCTTGTCAACATTTCAGCAGTCACACTACCAACTCCACCAACACCTACTATTGCTATAGCAAAGGTACGGATTTTCTGTGAAATGCAAAATTATACATTTGTTGGTTAACTTTTCATCAAAAATGTCAGAAATTATTTTCATTTACTGAAATCATCTTCGAAAACTTGGAAAGGTTTATCATACCTCATAGTCATTTACAATCCCCATTCGTTTCAATGCCATCAGGCGGCTTAAAACAAAAAAATGTTTTAAATTACAATCTTTTAATATGTGATATAAACATACATCATCCCAGAAAAACACAAACTCAATCACTACTAATGCTTTAAAAGAAATCTTTCAGCCTGCCTTTACCAGGTGAGACTAAATCACCTGGGAAACTTTAAAAACACCCATGCCTGAAGATCCTTCCAAGTGTAGCCTGTGCAACAAGATTTTTTAAAAATGCACCTCAGATGTTCTAATGGGCAGCCAAGGTCAAAAACAATTGACTTAAATGTTAAGTGTCTAGTTGAGGCAGGTCAAAGTAAAATTTCAACATTTTCCCATGCTTTCTTAGCATATGTATTTAACATTTAACACTCAGATTAATGTTTAACATCAGTTGTATCTGCCCAAAACGGATGACGTCTACTTTTAGTAAGCACCTACTGTATGCCAAGGACTCTAAGAGGTACTTTACATAGTTAGTCTGCTCTGTTATCTTGAGTTCAATATATGTGTGTGTGTGTGTGTGTGTGTGTGTGTATTTAAACCCATATACATAAAATTCCCATTCGTTTACACTTTAAAGAGTCAAATACTTCTACCAGGCTTGCTAAAATTCTGCAAGCTCCTGGCCCCCACGTCCTTTTTCCTCTCCTTCCTCATTTTCAACTGTTACTAACACATCTCTAAATAGCATGCTAACGTTGTTACTTCTGGATTTTCAGTTTTAAGTATTATTTGAACATTTCACTTGTACCATTCGTCCCTACTAAACACATATTTCCCATGGTTGCTCAGCTACTAAGAGTTGGGATTTGAATCGAATCAATCTGGTTCTAGAGACCTTCCTCTTAATCCCTGCACTGTATCGAGCCAGCTGACAGTATTGGTAAAGTCAAATAGCTTTAAAACTAAAGCTAATTGTGCTTTCCCACCACGCCATTTTGAAATTTTGAGAAGCCTTTATGAAACTCGAAGTCTATGCTTAGCGGGTTTTATATTTAATATCTTCTGAAAGTTATTACTATCAGTTTTATGCACGAGGCAGACTAAAAACAGGGAGGGGCGTTAGGAAACCGGCCGCGTGTCCTCAGCCGGCCCGCGAGCAGCACCATATGGCTGATTCGCTCGGGTTTTGTTTCTTAAGAGGAAGAATACCGAGTAGTACTGAGACTTGGCCCCGGGCGTTTGGGAACAGAACTCAAGAAGAGGAAGGTGGGCGGCGGTGTGAGCTGCACAGGAAGGGAGCGCCTCACTCCTGACCACCCGGAGACCTTGACCTCGCCCCCTCGCCGGCCTCCCACCCGCAACGCAGATCACCTGTAAGGATTGGAGTCCACCACCTCCGGGCTCATCTTCTCGATGCGGACCCGGCCGCCGCCTCCGTCGCCGCCCCCCAAGGCCCGCCGACTCCTCTCCTGTGCCAGTTCCCGCTCCAGCTCCTCCACCCGCTGCTGCAGCCGCTCCACAGACTCGGCCATGGCTGGGACGCCGGCCGCCAACGTTCCCAGCCCCGGCCTTCGCCGTCGCCTCCGCCCCACGCTGCTAGGCCTGCTGGCCCCGCGAGGGGTAAGCGAGAAGGCACCTAGCCGCGGCCTTCCTAGCCCAGAACCCTGGGGAAGTGTTCCCACCGCCTCACGAACAACACGTCGCCGCCGCTCCCGGGGTCCGGCCGCTGTACCGCTTCCGGTGCGTTGCTGTCACCGCTCCCCCTCAGAAAAAAACCCGCTCCTCTTTGCTTCCTTCTTCGCCCGGTCCTAACAGACCCGGCCGCACCAGGGCCAGAGTTCTTAGCGACCGGAGCCGGCGGCCTCTGATGGTGCCTTTCCAGCCGGGCGGTTAGGAGAAACACCCAGGATCTTTTATTCCTGGGCCCAAGGTCTCGACGGGCCCATTTCTGAACCGGACCCAGTACGTCTTTTCCGCCTGTCGGTTCGTGAAATTTGGAGGTAGAAGAGGCCTCTTCATATTAGGAGCGATTAACGTGGCTTTGCCTTCTTCAGAATAAAGGCCTCCAACTGCGAGGCTGACTGAAATTGTTAAATGCGAGCACATGGAGGTCATCTCCCACAACCCGACTAAAGCCTGAATGACCAGATTCTGGGACCAATGTTGTTCAACCACGGTGCCCAGGGATGTGTGTGATTGGCAGGAGAGGCGGGGCCACCTCCGCCCCGTCGCGTCGGGGCCACTCCCGCCCCGTCGCGTCGGGACCTTGCCCCCAAGCCGTGGAGTAGCATTCCTCAGTCCAGAGGTCTCAGCGCGGAAGGCCTGTGGATTCTGCATCTAGGCGGCCGGCAGTGGCAGTCATGGAGGGCGGTGCCTCCCTCGAGCCCGAGACCACCGAAGTGCTGCCCCAGCACAAGTTCGACACCGGGTCCCTGGAGGCCTATCTAAACCAGCACTTGCCTGGCTTTGGGGACGAGCCAGAGGCCCACCTGACCGTTGCCCAATACAGGTATCGACGCCGGCCTTCTCCAGCGGAAACAAATCTGTACAGTGTGCTTTTCTTTCTTTGGCCCACGGTGGGTTCGCAATTTCTCCCCGTCCCCGCTTCTTTTCCTGCACTGACTCGCTCTGTAGGTGGGGGCTGCCGTCAGTGGTTCCCTGCATTTCATCCTGGGTATTTCCAATTCGAGGACAATAATGGAAGCACCACAACATTCATGAGTCCAGCTATGAGAAGGAATCTTTGTTGAAGGATGCAATCCTGTACCTGGAAGATTCACTGAGGCAATTAAGGTTGGAAGCTTTGTGGGATAATATAAAGAGGTTTTCTCTCAACTTATGTTATGTGACCGTTAGATCTTTTTTTTTTTTTTTTTCTGAGAAGCAGGTGCAATTCCGTTGTAATTGGCAATATTCTCGAAGGTTGAGTTAATGGCACCAGCTGGTGGGCCTGAATTCTAATCCTAGATCTTCCACCTAGCAAATCACGGCACTACTTTGGGCTTTAGTTCTTTTTGAAGTGAGGGAATGGAACTGGATGACGCTCCTGACAATACTGTTCCCCACCATGAATCTGGCTCTGGTCTGTTTTATAATAAACAAATTTAAAAAAAATTTATTCTAAAAGTAGTATTGTGATAAAGGCAGAACTATAGAAACAGTGCTGGCTTCCAGGAAATTCTATCTGCCACTTAATGACTGGGAATTTAAATGTTATATAAACTCCCTGAGAATTAGTTTCCTGATCTGCAATAAGTACTTGCTCCTTTTGATAGTTAAATTGCATAATAGTAGGTGAAAGGTCTTAAACACTGTTTACAACACAAGGCTTCTAGGCTGGAAACCTAAGCTGTTTTTTATTACACCTACTTCAGCCTCCAATATCTATTGGGATGTACCTTTTAATTCTATACCACAAAACTCTCTGATCCATCTCCTTTACCACTATTTTTATTTTCACATAAATCACTAGTCATGGAATACAAATGCCAGTGATAAGTGCCAGAGGCATATGATATTGGATATTGTTGCAGGGAGTATGGCCGGAGTCGCAAAAGATGAGTCCGCAAAGTGCAGTTAAGTGAAGGTCGTCATACTCGAGTCGGAACGAGGCCCTGACTCCAGAATGAAGCTTCTTTTTATTAGGATAATTGCGGAAGACTATGTGCATAAAGTCAGCTAAGCAAGTGTGTTCATCAATCTAATGGTTTAGCTTTTCAAGGTTGAATTTGAAGTTAATTGGTTTCTATAACACTAGGAAGGGTCAGGTGTGAAGGAGGATCTGACCCTGGACAACGTTAATGGCTCTAGGCAATCCTTACAAGCCACAGCACAGCCAGCTGTGTTCAGCTGTGTAAACATGCTAAGGCCTTATACCTTCTCCAGCCCTTCCCTTTTGAAGTCTTTTCCTTTGATACTTCTCTCCTGCATCTCCCACAGCATGTGATACTGACCATGTTTCTTTCTCCAGCTGGGTTCAGCTATATGAGTGTAGGCAGAGTTGGACTTAAACTAGAATGGGTGGAGAATGGGGGGCGGCAGTTGCCTGGGTGGCTCAGTTGGTTATGCAACTGACTCTTGATTTTGGCTCAGGTCAGTGATCTTCCTGAGAACCAGCCCCACCGGTTTCATGTTTCACGCTTAGCAGGAATTTGCTTGGGATTTTATCTCTCCTCTCTCTCTGCCCCTCCTTCTCCCCACCCACCCTGTGCATTTACACTCCCTCTCAGAATAAATAAACATTAAGGGGGAAAAAAACAGAATGGGGGAAGCCAAGCAAATAATCTGGAGAGGGGTTTAATAAGTATATTAAAGATGCATTCAAGAGGGTGGTTATGTAATTTACCATCAAATTTAAACGAGTGAAGGAAGGATGTGGGGGAAGAGAAGCTGAAGGATGCTAAAAGATAGTATGATCAATGAATGGTAGTTTCCAGGATTGAAGGATTGTTGGAATCAAGGTACCAACCAGCAGGAGTGAGTGAAAAGATAATGGTCAGAGATAGAAATGCTTAACGAGGATGGATTATGCAGTGCTTGAATTGGTGTGTAAGGTGTGTCCCCTAGAGTAGGTGACTGAAGTAGTATAAAGGAAAATATCACCAGAGTAGAATTCAAGGAACTGACACAGTCCTGAGCGTTAGAATGAACATCTGAGTAGATTTTGAAATTATTAATGAAGATAGGAGTAGTGTAAAAGCAATAGTGAATCAATAGGCAATGAGGGGGAGTGATTTAAGAGAAGTTGGTTGCAACAAGAAAGGGTAGAGTGCAGTAGTCTCATAACATGAGATTCAAAGCTGGATTGAAGGGTTTAGGCAGGAGGGAGGGCAAAAAGTTTGCAAGTGGCGATGAGTATCAAGAGGGATATAGACTCCATCTCCAGGCCTACAGGATAGGTGATGTGGGGGAGGGGGGTGGAATCTACCATGTAATAAGCCTGCAAAGGAAACAGGGGCCTCATGGAACATTCAAGCTTTAGTCACAGCAAGAAGGTGAAGTGTCCATTCAAAGATGAGAGTGAAGCTGTTTGTGATTATGCTGAAAGACAGTTCCAGGGGCACAGAGAAAAGATATCAAGAGTTGGGGGAGGGGAGGGTGGGAGAAGAAGACAAAACAGGGCCTGTGCAGAGCCTTATGGGAATTAGAGTATAGTAGGTAAGTGGTGATATGGGAATCTGGGACTTTTGTTGATGACCTAAACAAGGATAAAGAGCATAAGGGGCATCTGCCTAGCTCAGTCAGTAGAGCATGAGACTGTTGATCTCATAATGGTGGGTTAAAGCCCCACATTGGGCATAGAGCTTACTTAAAAACAAAAAAACAAAACATGATGAGACCAATCCTGGGGGGTTCATGACAGTAGTGATATAAGTGATGGGAAATAAGAAAAGTGAAGTGTTTGGGACTACAGAGAGACAGTCTTATACTAAGTGCTCTGGGCTCCAACCCCCCCCCCCCCCAACAAATGATGCCAATTTAAAAATAACTTTGTTCAGGATGCCTGGATGGCTCAGCTAGTTAAGTATCCAACTCTTTATTTTGGCTCAGGTCATGATCTCACTGTTGTGAGATCAAGCCCCATGTCATTTTTCCATGCTGGGCATGGACCCTGCTTAAGATTCTCTTTCTTCCTCTCCCACCCTCTCTCTCTCTCTCAAAAAACAAACAAACAAACAAAAAAAAACTTTGTTCTATAAAATGAATAGCACTTTCCATTTATTTCTCATATGAATAGAATGAACCTGTATTCTCTTCCCCTGTGTGTATTCAAGTATTCAAAATGTCTAGTAATAGCTCAAATATGATTTTTAAAAACTGTCACTGATCTCTGTACAAATTAGGATCTTTCAGACTTCATAACTCTGTGGAATGTGTTATGTCGTTTTGGTCAGTTTGGTCTATTTCTGCATTCATGGTTCCACAACAGGCATCTTCTGTTTGACTTCATCTTTGATTCTGCTTTGATGTGTCTCATCTTCCACCATGGCCTTACTGTTGAAAATATAGGATCAGAGCATGTCTTTAGGGGATATTTTGCCTCTCTGCTTCTAATCTCTAGCTTTGTACTTCTAAGCCTCTTGTACTGGATACTCAATGTTTTCCATGCTCGAACACCATGACAGTGGTCTTTTAATCTTTAATTTTCTTGATCTCTTATCTAGAGCAAATACATTTAAAATGCTGTTAGCATCAACATCAATAGTTACTTTAGGGGCACCTGGGTGGCTTAGTCGATTTGAATGTCTGACTTCAGCTCAGGTCATGATCTCATGGCTTGTGGGTTTGAGCCCCGCATTGGGCTCTGTGCTGACAGCTCAGAGCCTGGAGCCTGCTTCAGAGTCTGTGTCGCCCTCTCTCTCTGCCCCTCCCCTGCTCGTGCTGTGTCTTTCTCAAAAATAATCATTTAAAAAATTAATGAAAAATGGGGCGCCTGGGTGGCGCAGTCGGTTAAGCGTCCGACTTCAGCCAGGTCACGATCTCGCGGCCCGTGAGTTCGAGCCCCGCGTCGGGCTCTGGGCTGATGGCTCAGAGCCTGGAGCCTGTTTCCGATTCTGTGTCTCCCTCTCTCTCTGCCCCTCCCCCGTTCATGCTCTGTCTCTCTCTGTCCCAAAAATAAATTAACGTTGAAAAAAAAAATTTTTTTAAATTAATGAAAAAAAGTTCAATTGTACAACTCTAAAGTGTGCAGGAGGGATGTTTATTAGTTCAAATTTTCCAAACTACTTGTTATCCTGTATCATTGCTCAATATCATGAATCTGAATGAACACACTAAACTGATTGTCAGAGTAGATAGTGAAGGTCAAAGTCCATTTGGTATGATCTGTGGTATTGCACGTAATCAGAACAGTCATTACTCCACCAGTGGTTTCAATACCAAAGGAGATGGAATGATATCAAAGAGCAGTGAATTTTGAATAGTTTCAGATTTATCCCTGGACAAGAGACAAGATGGCTGCCTACATAGCTGCAAACATAAGTAACACCCTTGTCAGGATTGATGCTTTTTTCTAATTTCTTGCTTTTGAAAGAAAATTCCTATAGATATTTTTAAGTTTCTGAAGCTTGGAGATGCAGCTGAAACCACCCAGTAGGATGACCTTGTGGGCCTGAGACTTATCTAGCAAGATGTGAAGAAAGGCTTAAAGAACCTCTTCTCCTTCTCTATGGACAAATTAACTTTCTAGCTTTGTTACTCTAGTAACTCCTTAAAGGTGGCATGTCAGCTGTGTTTCTAGGCAACATTACTTCCGGTAAAAATAATATGTAATTGATAAACTGTAATCTAAACTAGAAGTCCTGGAAATGAACTCTAAGTTTCTGGTGGGGTACTTTGGGCTTCCCTGAGTGTAGCAAGTTCTTGTACCTGCTCATGTCCCTTGCCAGGAAGCTGGGAGCTGTGTCCAGAAGAATGTTACTAGAGACAATAGCTCCTGTGGAACATGAGGCTTCTAAGCCAGGGTGGAACCTATGTGGTCCCATTTCTTAGAACCTGAGCCATCACCAAAGGGACACACGGGTCACAGAGTAGATCCTAGAATGCTGCATGGATTACTGTGATGCCCCTGCTGTAGAAGTTCATCTGATGTTGCCCTGCTGCAAAACTGTATTTCCTGACTTCATATGCTTCCTCTTCTTCTTCTTTTTTTTAAGTTTATTTATTTATTTTGAGGGGGAAAGAGGGACAGAGAGAGAGGGAGAGAGAATCCCAAGTAAGCTCTGTGCTGTCAGCATTGAGCCCTTATGCAGGGCTCAAGCTCACAAACTATGTGATCATGACCTGAGCTAATATCAAGAGTCAGCCACTTAACTGACAGCCACCCAGACACCCCTGACTTTGTATGTTTCCAAGTGAACTAGTGCAGAGGGTAGTCAATTAGGTTTTGTGAGACTGATTGTCTAATCACAGTCTTCTCCAGCCGAGTGAATTTCCCTAACTGCATACTTAAATACGAAGATTCCATCTTTGTTAACTAAGATTTGGCAAATCAAAAATACCACCTCTTTGGTTATAGCAACACATTTCTTTCAGCACCAAATATCTTGTCCAACTCCTAAACAATAGCTATGGCTATTGGCTTATTGATATCATATTGGTACCATCAGTGGTTTCTGGATTATATGGCAACCTGATGTTTAGAGTGATTAAAGTTAGCCATTACTATGTGCACAGTGTTGGTGATGATCTTCCCAAGGTGGGCTTCTGCATTTTTGGGGGTTCTTTTTAGGAACCATGGTATATATGTACACAGAGGAGAAGATTTTAATTTGGTGAGATTTTAACAGAAATATGTATTTTTTAATTTATTTTTCTGTTGAAGTATAGTGTCACTGGGATTTTTTTGAGACAAAATTTATCTTACATAACATTTAAAATTTGAACTATTTTTAAATATACAACTTAGTGGGTTTTAGTATATTCACAATGTTTTGTCACCAGCACCTCTATTTCCAGAACATTTCCATCAACCTAGAAAGAAATCCTTACCTACCAATTCTGCCCTCCTCCCATCCCTTAGCAGCCACTAATCCACTTTCTGTCCCTATGGATTTACATACTCTGGACATTTCAAAGAAGTGGAATCATACAATACATGGTCTTTTGTAACTGGCTTTTTTTCACTTAGCGTCATGTTTTCAAAGCCCATTCTTGTTGCAGCATGTATCAGAACTTTATTCCTTCTATGGCTAACAGTCCACTATATGGCTGTGTTACATTTTGTTTATACATCTGTCTATTAATGGACATTTGGATTATTTCCATTTGGGGGCTGTTGTGAATAGTGCTGCTATGAACATTCACGGACAAGGTTTTATACAAATGTGTTTTCGGTTCCCTTAGATCTATACCTAGGAGTGGAATTGCTGGGTCATATGGTAACTCTATCTTCAATAAAAAGCTTTTTGTTTTTTCTTTATATTTCACTTATGTCATTTACTATCTTGAAAGGCTGGTACTTCATATATGATTGCATCATCAAAAAATGCATCAATCAGACTTTTGGCATTAAAAAAAATTTGCAAGTTTCATTGCAACTTGACTCTTTGTAGCATCACAAATAAATTTTCCCATGTCCCAATAATCAACATAGCTTGAGGTGATCCCATTCTTGACCACCGGCAATGATCTCTATTTTTCCATGTTAAAAGGCACCCACACAGGTTTAGATGGTGCCAAAATCAGTGTTCTTAGATATGATTCCTGGGAAGGATGGGTCTGGCTTGTAGAAGAAAGATGTAGACAATGGAGCTGCTACTGCATTCAATCTGGACTAGTTTTGTCCTTTGCAGATAGAAGCTAAAGGCCTAGGGAGAAACTTCAAAGATTTTTTTTCACTTCCTATTACCTGTTACCTCAGAGACTGATTCTTTTAATTATTTGTTTAAGGCCTCTCTTTAATGCTTTTGGAATCTTCAAAAGCTGGGTAATTCTAAACTGCTATATTGTGAATGAAGGTGTAAATTGAATAGTTTTGATATCTGGAGGATATTTTTAGTCCATGTGAGAATTTTTGCTCTCCTTGCAGGGAAAGCCAATGCCCTGGTATCTATGAGTTCCTTGGGGCACTGTTGTATTTCCCTGGCCCAGATGTTCACCCTGGTCCAGACACTTCTCTCTTATCAGAATTCCCATTGTGGAGAGCTATACTTAGGTGCTAGCCTTGGTGAAGCATCTGGGGGTTATATCTCTAACAGCAGATGAGGGGCCATTTACCCACCTATTCCAGCATCCTTTAATTAATTTTCTGACTGATCACATACAATCTCTTTTCCCAGCCTTCATTTACTTAGATCTAGGCATTGTTCTAGGGGAACTACTGATAAAATTCATGATTTACAGGCAGGGAGTGAGGTCCTCTCTTCTACCTCTGTGAATTACAGATTCTCCAGCTGCCACTGTGTTATCATCTGCTTTATATCATCCCAAAACTAGTGTTTTGAGCTGCTGGTAGCACCTCTGTTGATTTCCCAGCACTGAAATTTATTTATTTTCATTTTGTGCTTCTTTTGACATCTTGGTAGCATTTGGGGAAGGAAAATATATCTTTGTAATAGGCCTTTTCTCTACTCTTACCCAGATCAGGACAGTCCAATCCAACCTTTTATCTCCAGAAGGGCTATCAAGCATATGTACTCAGAAAAAAACCATCTGGATCACTTCTTCCTAAAGCACATAAGGTATGGTGTACAAATGCAATAATTCTTTTTTAAGTTTACTTATTTTAGAAAGAGAGCAGGGGAGAGGCAGAGGGAGAGGGAGAGAGAGAATCCCAAGCAGGTTCCTTGCTGATGGCACGGAACCCAACACAGGGCTCAAACTCACGAAATGTGAGATCATGACCTGAGCCAAAATCGAGAATCAGACATTCAACTGCCACCTAGGCACACCCCCCCTTTTTTTTTAAATTTTAGAGTACATGAGCAGGGGAGAGGAGCAGGAGTTGGGAGAGAGGGAGAGAGAGAGAGAGAGAGAGAGGGAGAGAGAGAGAGGGAGAGAGAGAAAGAGAGAGAGAATCCCAAGCAGGCTCCACACTTGGTGTGGAGTCCAACACCGGGTTCGATCCCGTGACTCTGGGATCATGACCTGAGCCGAAATCAGGGGTTGGACACTCAACCAACTGAGCCATACAGGCACCTCTACAAATGCAATAATTCTTTGTTGACAAATAAGTGCTTTTTATGCACACACAAAAAAAAACATTTTAAATTGCTTTTATTTTTTATTTTTTAAAATGTTTATTTTTGAGAGAGAGCACTCACAAGCAGAGGAAGGGCAGAGAGAGAGGGAAAAAGAGAATCTGAAGCAAGGCCCAAGCTGTCAGCACAGAGCCCAGTGTGGGCCTCAAACTCATGAACTGTGAGATCGTGACCTGAGGCGAAGTCTGACATTTAACCCAACGAGTTACCCAGGCGCCCCTAAATTGCTTTAAAAGTCATCTCATGTTATTAAATAATAGATAATGTATTTTATTTATCAGATGAAAATTTCACTTGAATTGTATCCCTTTTTGTTTTTAAAAAGGACTTGAGGAGGGATACCTGGGTTGTTCAGTTGGCTAAGCATTGGACTTCAGCTTAGGTCATCATTCCAGCACCAGGGTGCTTACAAACACTTCTGTCACAGCCTATGGCTCTGCTGGCTTCTCTCACCTTGGTCATTGTTTAGTCATGTCCCTGCTCTAGTTAATCTTTATCAACTGCTGCTTTATTACAGCTGTCAAAGTGAGCTGTGTGGTTTCTCCTCCTTAGAAGTCATCAGTCACCGCTGAGTCTGGGGCCAGATAAGTCAGCATCACAGCTCTGCTGTGAGCCATGTCCTGAGGTCCCGAGTGATAGGCTCATATATCTGTCCTGGTTGAGGAGACCCTTTTATCATATTTGGGTTCCTGTTTCAGTGTTAGCTTATGTCTCTTTGCCTCCTTTCCCCATGGTTATCTTGAACTCCATGGCAGCCTTGGATACCAGGAAGGATTCCCATCCTCTGCTTTAGAAACAAATACCTCTTTAGATCTCCAGAAAAGCTAGTGCTTTTCCCTTCTACCAACACTCACTGGCCTCTCCCAGCACCATGGAGCTGACTGTGCTCAGAGCCTTAGAATAGAGACTTGCCTGAGCCCCCTTGAGAGACAAAAAGAGTAAAGGAGAGCAAGCCAGTGAGCCATGAATTGCTGAGAACATCTCTTTGTGAAATATTATGAAATTTGTGAAATATTGTGGTCAGGAACTGTTGCCTTCATATGAGCAGAGCCAGGATGAAGCCCCATTCATGTGCTATCCTTTAGACTAATTAAATTTCTTTCTTTGTTTCTTTTTTTCTTTTTTCTTTTTTTTTTTTTTTTTTGGTGCTGGCCTAATTTATAACTGTAATAATTGCTATGACTACATGACTACTTTTAAGGAAAATATTACCCCCCAGGTCATTTGTTGATACTGTTTTAAAATTGATTTGTAGGGGTGCCTGGGTGGCTCAGTCGGTTAAGCATCCGACTTTGGCTCAGGTCATGATTTCACGGTCCATGAGTTCAAGCCCCATGTCAGGCTCTGTGCTAATAGCTCAGAGCCTGGAGCCTGCTTCGGATTCTATGTCTCCCTCTCTCTCTGCCTCTCCCCTACTCGTACTCTGTTTCTCTCTCTCTCTCTCCTCTCTCTCTCTCTCTCTCTCTCTCTGTCCCTCTCAAAAATAAACAATAAACATTAAAAATTTAAAAAAATTTTTTTACATATTTATTTTTGAGAGACAGAGAGAGAGAGACAGAGTGCAAGCAGGAGAGGGGCAGAGAGAAAGGGAGACACAGAATCCGAAGCAGGCTCCAGGCTCTGAGCTGTCAGCAGAGCCCAATGCAGGGCTTAAATCCATGAAATGTGAGATCATGACCCAAACTGATGAAGCCACTGACTGAGCCATCCAGGCACCCTAATATTTAAAAATTTTTTTAAATAAAATTGATTTCTAGCATTAATGTAAGGTCACAAACAGCTATTAAATTTCTGTGTTTCTAGGGTACCTGGCTGGCTCAGTTGGAAGAGCACATGACTCTTTATCTTAGGGTCAGGAGTTCAAGCCCCACACTGGGTGTAAAGATTACTTAAAAAAAATTAATTAAAACTTAAATTGGGGCACCTGGGTGGCTCAGTCAGTTGAGCCTCTGACTTCAGCTCAGGTCATGATCTTGCAGTTCATGGTTTTGAGTCCCACGTTAGGCTCTGTGCTGACAGCTCAGAGCCTGGAGCCTACTTTGGATTCTATGTCTCCCTCTCTAACTCTCTCAGCCCCTCCCCTGCTCATACTCTGTCTTTCTCTCTCAAAAATAAACATCAAAAAAAATCTTTTTTAACTTAAATTTCTGTGTTTCTGATTTTTAATAATCCATCATCCTATTTAGATTGATAGAGAATTTAAAGTCCAGAAAGCTTTGTTTTCAATTGGATTCCCCGTTCCCAAGCCTTTATTGTACTGCAGTGATGCTTCTATCATTGGAACAGAATTTTACATGATGGAACATGTGCAGGTAAATTAACACTTAATCTTTATTGTTGCTTTTATTCTTAATCGTGAAAATTAGATGTTAATAAATAATAGTTTATTAGTTAACATTTTAGGTAATTTGCTTTGCAAGGGCTTAAACTTTCATTTGAATTTGAGCACAGGCAGTGTAGGAGGGATGAAATAGACTAGGAACAAATTTAGTAATTAGCAGGTGTTGACTTATTCTCAAATTTTCCTCTAGATGGCAATAAAGAGCTATATGTAGTGGCAATAACCAAACCCTCCAGATGGTGGACAGAAAAATACTACTCCAAAGAGAATATCAATCCCTTAAGAACAATAAATTCAAAGTGTTTAAAAAAAATTATTTTGTAAACTGTAACTTGAGAGTAGTTTTGTCCATTAAGTTCATTTTGGAATATTGTTGTATACTCCCTTTGGCATACATAATCTATTAAACATGTTTCCTAAGTGAATGTTTTTCTAGCATATTCTACAAAGAATTGTTTTTGTTGGAAAACTGTTATCCTGATTTTTTTTTTTTTTGTGGACAATGGGGGATTATGACACTACAAGTGATTGGAGTGAAAAAATGTATTTTGTTTTAAATTATCTATTGTAATTGTTTCTATAGGGTCGAATCTTTCGTGATTTTACAATTCCTGGAGTTACCCCAGCAGAACGCTCAGCCATATATGTGGCCATGATAGAAACCTTGGCTCGGTTACATTCCTTGAATGTACAGTCGTTGCAGCTGGAAGGATATGGTAGAGGTGCTGGGTACTGCAAAAGACAGGTAATGCGTCCACATGAAGAGCTCCTTTTCTCAAGTTCTTGGAAATAATATCCTTGATTAGTCAAAATAAAAACCCATTATACTTTCCCAAAACTTGGGTATAACTTTTAATATCAACCTTTCTATTGGCTTTTTGTTAGCAGAAAATAATTTTATATTTTTAGATCAGGTTTGTTCAGCCTAAGCTTCTGTAACTAACAACATGTACATGGATGCAAATTTAAAGCTTTTCTACCTCTTCACTTAATTTATCAATATCTTTTCTATACAGTTTTCCTTTTGAAGTTAACATTTATTAAGCACGATTGTGCGTGTTTAATACTTCCTGAGTACATTGTTAAATATCAAGAAAATAGAAATAAGTTCTTCCCCTAAAGGAACATTTTTTTTGAGAGACCTATACATGAATCTCATTTATGTGAAACTTGAAAATAGAATAAAGGAGTATATAATCTAGTAGTAAATTGTTTGGTACTCATCATGAGAGCTGTTCTATTTAGAGGGTGCATATCAGTGTGCCTTTACTTGGGTGGGGAAAGCTTTGTGGGAGAGATCTGTCTTGCACTGTGTATTTAAGTAAAGAGAAAATCTAGAGTGATAGGGAAGAGATGGTGAGCATTTCAAACCAAAGAGACCGCAAGACCAGGTATGTATGGGACTATTTGCCTATGTCTGTCTGTCTGTCTGTCTTTTTGAGGGGGGCTAAGGGAAGAGAGAAGGGACTAAGATTTAGAGAGTACTCACACTATGCCAGGCCCCATGGGAGGTAGGTTGCTGACCTACTCTTTTAAAATCTTCGTAATAACCCTAAGACATAGGTATTATTACCCTCATTTTGCACATGAGGAATCTAAGGCTACTGCGTATCAAATAATACGTGAATAAGTGGCTTAGGCATAATTTATACTCGAGTCTGTATGATTCCACAGATGAAGGTCTTTACTGCACTAAGTTGACCAGAGATACCTTGGGCAATGGGGAGAGAACTATGAGCTGATGAATAATATGGTTTCAATTGATGGAGGACTTTGAGTATAATTTGATTTGTTTGTATTTGATTCTAAGAACAATGAAAAGTCTTTGCACTCCTTATACCTGAAATATATTTAGAAGATTCTGTGGGTAATAAGAAAAAGTATTAAAACGAAAATTAAAAATCTCCCTTCTTCTCCCAGCCCCCATATTTCCTTTTTCAGAGATTACTTGTTTCTTGTGACCCTTCCAGAAATCTGCAATACCTTTTTATTTGTGGATATATGTGTTTGTGTACATTCTTTTATTCTTTCACAAAATAGTTGCAGAATAGAGGCTAGAACCCACATTTCTTGATCCCTGTGCCAGTATTTTTTTTCCTGATAAAAATCTTAGTAAAAGGGAACTAGATGGAAGAGAGATTTAAATGTTTTAGATTCATGTGAACGTCACTTAGAGGGATTTGTCTGGAGCATTGAGGAATAAAACCAAATTTGATATGATTGAATTTTGTTTAAATTTAGAACCTAAGTTCTATGTTTAACTTTACAATTTTTCTTATTTATATATCTTTAGATATCAACCTGGATAGAGCAATATAAAGCTGCAGCTCATCAGGACATCCTTGCCATGAACCAGCTATCTCACTGGCTAATGAAAAACTTGCCAGATAATGACAATGAAGAAAATTTGATTCATGGAGACTACAAACCAGATAACATAGTTTTCCACCCTACAGAGGTATTTAAGCTGTATTTATAATAAATTAATTAGGTCTTAGCACTTTTGACTTGGGACACAAGTACTAGCTAGATATTCCCCTCAGGGCTCCAATGGAGCCCAACCCAACCCAACCTCACTCTTCCTCTTTGGTACTGTCTTTACCACTCAATACTTTCAGGAATGAGTCCTACAGATTTTATGGCATAGGTAACTGCCTACCTTTAAGGCCAAGTGCAATCCTCAGGGTATCTGACTTACTGCTTAAAGAGGATTTGGGAACTTACATGCATGTCACTGTTTTCTTCAGAAAAGTTTTTCATCTACAACAAGTATTTAGCTTACCCATATTCTTGCTCTTTTGGTTCACCTTCAGTTCCCTTTTCTTATCTCATGAAGAATTTTTTTTTCTTTTTAATTTTTTTTTTTTCAACGTTTATTTATTTTTGGGACAGAGAGAGACAGAGCATGAACGGGGGAGGGGCAGAGAGAGAGGGAGACACAGAATCGGAAACAGGCTCCAGGCTCTGAGCCATCAGCCCAGAGCCCGACGCGGGGCTCGAACTCACGGACCGCGAGATCGTGACCTGGCTGAAGTCGGACACTTAACCGACTGCGCCACCCAGGCGCCCCTCTCATGAAGAATTTTTAATGTGACTATTATAAGCTCAGAGAGGACAGAATTCCAAACGCCTCTTTTGACGGTTTGAAAGAATTGTATGAGCTTAACGTGACCTTGCTCTGTGTAAATGTACACAGTGTCATCTTTATAAAAGGTTCAAACAAGTAAAAACTATAACCTCCCTCCACTGAGCACAGACTGTGAAGTCTGGGATTGGAGGAATATGGTGGGAGCGAGGAAACCATCTCAGTCCTCCTCATTACCTGTATGCCATTGGACAAGATATTAATTCTGACATTAATGTGAAAGATTTATAGTTTCCTGAATCCTACTTGTTAAAAAGAGTTTTTTCTGGGTTCATTAATTTTCTCAGATGCTGAGATGTTTTAGGGCAGTAAGAACTGCTCTGAATTCGCGTGCTAAGCTTCTGGGTTTCATGTTCTTTCCATACAGGAAGAGGACAGGAGAAAAATAGCATTGTAAATTACATTGCTGTCATAATTCAGAGTAGTACTGTATCAAGTAAGAATTCAAATATAGCATAAAGACATGAGCACATTCACCAGCAAGACAGAAAACATAGGAAAGTAAATTTTGATATTAAAATTATGTGTATGTAATTATAAATGTGTATGCGTAGACTTTTGTTAATGGCACTGATGAATTCTGAAATAACTTTGTTAAATATAGATTAGGAAAATTAAAGAGTGCTAATTAATCGCTTGGAAAAAATTAAAAAAAAAATTTTTTAATGTTTATTTATATTTGAGAAAGAGAAAGAGAGACAGGGCGTGAGTGGGGGAGGGGCAGAGAGAGAGGGAGACACAGATTCCGAAGCAGGTTCCAGGCTCTGAGTTGTGAGCACAGAGCCTGACGTGGGGCTCAAACCCACGAACCGTGAGATCATGACCTGAGCCCAAGTTGGTTTCTTAACCACCTGAGCCACCCAGGTGCCCCATAACCTACAAAAAATTTTAAAGCTTATACATTTAAACCTAGCAGGATCAGGCCTGTATTTGATCTGTACCATAGAAGTGTCTAATATTTTAAGAGCCTATCTTTGAATAAGTCAGGGTTTTCTATGGGTTGTGTAACCATGTACTTTCTACTCATTGCTTAAGCAAGGAAGGAAAAATTCAGACCTAGATCTCTTGAATTTTGTGTCACCTACCAAGATGTTTAAATTTAGGATTAATCATAATACGCTGAAAATAATGGCAAAAACACTAAGTACCAAATGGTTACTCCCTTTTAATTTTTAATCTCCTATTAGAAAACCACTTCTTCTTTTTTTTTTTTAAATATATGAAATTTATTGTCAAATTGGTTTCCATACAACACCCAGTGCTCATCCCAACAGGTGCCCTCCTCAATACCCATCACCCATCCTCCCCTCCCTCCCACCCCCCATCATCCCTCAGTTTGTTCTCAGTTTTTAAGAGTCTCTTATGCTTTGGCTGTCTCCCACTCTAACCTCTTTTTTTTTTTTTTTTTCCTTCCCCTCCCCATGGGTTCCTGTTAAGTTTCTCAGGATCCACATAAGCGTGAACACATATGGTATCTGTCTTTCTCTGTATGGCTTATTTCACTTAGCATAACACTCTCCAGTTCCATCCATGTTGCTACAAAGGGCCATATTTCATTCTTTCTCATTGCCACGTAGTACTCCATTGTGTATATAAACCACAATTTCTTTATCCATTCATCAGTTGATGGACATTTAGGCTCTTTCCATAATTTGGCTATTGTTGAGAGTGCTGCTATAAACATTGGGGTACAAGTGCCCGTATGCTGATGTATCCCTTGGGTAAATTCCTAGCAGTGCTACTGCTGGGTCATAGGGTAGATCTATTTTTAATTTTTTGAGGAATCTCCACACTATTTTCCAGAGCGGCTGCACCAGTTTGCATTCCCACCAACAGTGTAAGAGGGTTCCCGTTTCTCCACATCCTCGCCAGCATCTATAGTCTCCTGATTTGTTCATTTTGGCCACTCTGACTGGCGTGAGGTGATATCTGAGTGTGGTTTTGATTTGTATTTCCCTGATGAGGAGCGACGTTGAGCATCTTTTCATGTGCCTGTTGGCCATCCGGATGTCTTCTTTAGAGAAGTGTCTATTCATGTTTTCTGCCCATTTCTTCACTGGATTATTTGTTTTTCGGGTGTGGAGTTTGGTGAGCTCTTTAGAGATTTTGGATACTAGCCCTTTGTCCGATATGTCATTTGCAAATATCTTTTCCCATTCCGTTGGTTGCCTTTTAGTTTTGTTGATTGTGTCCTTTGCTGTGCAGAAGTTTTTTATCTTCATGAGGTCCCAATAGTTCATTTTTGCTTTTAATTCCCTTGCCTTTGGGGATGTGTCAAGTAAGAAATTGCTACGGCTGAGGTCAGAGAGGTCTTTTCCTGTTTTCTCCTCTAGGGTTTTGATGGTTTCCTGTCTCACATTCAGGTCCTTTATCCATTTTGAGTTTATTTTTGTGAATGGTGTGAGAAAGTGGTCTAGTTTCAACCTTCTGCATGTTGCTGTCCAGTTCTCCCAGCACCATTTGTTAAAGAGACTGTCTTTTTTCCATTGGATGTTCTTTCCTGCTTTGTCAAAGATGAGTTGGCCATACGTTTGTGGGTCTAGTTCTGGGGTTTCTATTCTATTCCATTGTCTATGTGTCTGTTTTTGTGCCAATACCATGCTGTCTTGATGATGACAGCTTTGTAGTAGAGGCTAAAGTCTGGGATTGTGATGCCTCCTACTTTGGTCTTCTTTTTCAAAATTACTTTGGCTATTCGGGGCCTTTTGTGGTTCCATATGAATTTTAGGATTGCTTGTTCTAGTTTCGAGAAGAATGCTGGTGCAATTTTGATTGGGATTGCATTGAATGTGTAGATAGCTTTGGGTAGTATTGACATTTTGACAATATTTATTCTTGAAAACCACTTCTTATAGGATTAAAGTTGTCAAACAGGTGTCAACTTCCTTTAGATAAGCAGAATATTCAATAGTTCTTCCAACTATTTTTTAAAAAAGAAACAACTTTTAGAGGCACAGCATGAAGCTATTTCTCTGCAATACCAATTTGTGACATGTATCTTTATCTTTTATTAGAGTTATATGGTATCTAATAAAATTTCTTCTACTTTATACCCAAAATCTCATAATTATTAGTTAAATTTAATCAATTCTGCCTCCTATTTAAATATTGTAGCTAATTTTTTTTTTTTCAACGTTTATTTATTTTTGGGACAGAGAGAGACAGAGCATGAACGGGGGAGGGGCAGAGAGAGAGGGAGACACAGAATCGGAAACAGGCTCCAGGCTCTGAGCCATCAGCCCAGAGCCTGACGCGGGGCTCGAACTCCCGGACCGCGAGATCGTGACCTGGCTGAAGTCGGACGCTTAACCGACTGCGCCACCCAGGCGCCCCATGTAGCTAATTTTTTTATGGAAGTAACATATGGTTGGCAGAGTACAAGTCAACTAGCATTTATTCATTACCAACTATTTGCTCTGAAAGATGGAGTTGGAAAGGAAGTACAGCTCTTAATGAGGTCAAAACACAACTGGAGAGAAAAATATATAACAGCAGAGAACAATATATATCCAAGTGCTAAAGTATGTCCTACAAAATGAACTGTAAGAGCAGTCAGAGGGAAAGATACACTGTGCTGGCATTGAAAGCTGTGAAGTAGCTTAATAGTTTATCTTTTCCACCTCATTTTTTATTTTTATTTACTTATTTTTTAATGCCCTTCTTATTTATTTTCTTAAGTGAACTCTACCCCCAGTGTGGGGCTTGAACTCATGATTCCAAGATCAAGAGTTACATGCTTTACCCACTGAGCCAGCCCGGCACCCCTCCACCTCGCTTTTTTAGATTTCATAAGTAAATGGGAAAATATTAGATATGCTTTTTTTGTGAAGGCACTCCACAAATCAGAAAATCAATCCTTGGACTATAGCGAGCTGAATATGTGTATATATGTGCTCACCTGTATATATTCCTAACACTATGATTGAAGGCTTTTTATTTTTTTTCTTTGAGGATAAGGATTATGTCTTAATTTTTTTTTATCTTCGTCTCTAGAGTCTATATGGATACTCAATAAATGGGGACATGCTACTCTATTACCTCCTTTAAAGCAATGACTGTAGCATTTATGAAGCAGGTGTTTATGTTTCTGTATCAATCTAAGTTGAAAGAATTGACTTTAATCAATCACTATTTCTATATCCTATGTTTCTGCTTAATTTTTATTCTCTGACAGTGTGACCTTAAAGTAAATAATTTAACCTCTCTTTGTGCTTCAGTTTTTATTTTAATTTGTTTTTATTGATGCCTAATTGATATTTAACATTATATTATTTTAGGTGTACAATATAATGATTTGATACTTGCATATACTATGAAACATTCGCCACAATAAGTATTGTTTCTCCCTTCACCATATGTAGTCACATAACATACAATATAATGCTGTTGACTCTAGACTCTAGTACATTGTATCCTCATGACTTACTTATTTTATGGGGAAGTTTGTACCTCTTAACCCCTTCTCCCATTTCACACCATATACCTCCTTACCTCTGGCAACTATGAGTCTCCTCTCTGCATGTTATGTATGAGTTTGGTTATATTTGTTTTGCTTGTTCGTTGGTTTTGTTTTTTTAGATTCCACATATAAGTGAAATCATATGGTATTTGTCTTCCTTTGTCTAACTCACTTCACTTAGCATTATACCCTCAAAGTCCATTCATGTTGTCACAAATGGCAAGCTTTCATTCTTTTTTATGGCTGAATAGCATTCCAATGTGTGTGTGTGTGTGTGTGTGTGTGTGTGTATCTCACATCTTTTTCCATTCACTAATGGATGCTTTTGTTGTTTTACTATCTTTGGTATTGTGAATAATACTGCAGTGAACGTAGGGGTGCATATATCTTTTCTAATTAACGTCTACATTTTCTTCATATAAATATACAGAAGGAGAGTTGCTGGATCATGTGGTAGTTCTCTTTTCTTTTGAGGAAATTTCATACTGTTTTTCATAGTGGCTGCATCGATCTACATTCCCACCAGTGATGCACAAAGGTTCCCTTTTTTCCATATCCTCACTAGCACTTGCTATTTCCCATCTTTTTGAAAATAGCCATTATGACAGGTGAGAGATGATATCTCATTGTGGTTTTGATTTGTATTTCCCTGATGATTAGTGTTGTTGAGCATTTTTTTCATGTGACTGTTGGCCATTTGTATGCCTTCTTTGGAAAAGTGTCTATTTAGATCTTCTGCCTATCATTTAATCAGATTTTGAATTATTGAATTCAATTATTGAATCAGAATATTGAATTATATGAGTTCTTTATCTATTTTGGCTATTAACCCCTTATGAATATATGACTTGCAGATATCTCATTCAGGAGGTTGCCTTTTTATTTTATTGAGTTTCCTTTCAATTTTATTTTATTTAGTTTATTGAGTTTCCTTTCAGTAAAGGAGGTTTGTAGAGGTTTGTAGAGCTGTGTAGAGGTTTTTAGTCTGATGTAGTTCCATTTGTTTATTTTTGCATTTGTTGCCTTTGCCTGGAATCAGTTACATATATGTATACATATATGTATATATATACTGCCAAGAGCAGCGTCAAGTAGCCTACTGCCTATGTTTTCTTCCAGGAATTTTGTGGTTTCTGGTCTTATATTCAAGTCTTTAATCCAGTTTGATTTAATTTATGTATGGTGAAAGATAGAGGTTCAGTTTCATTCTTTTGCATGTGGCTGTCCAATTTTCCCAATACCATTTATTAAAGAGATTGTCTTTTCCCCATTGTATATTCTTGCCTCCTTTGTCACAAATTAATTGACCATATGTGGGTGGGGTTTTTTCCTGGGCTCTTTATTCTGTTTGATTTACCTTTATGTCTATTTTATGCCAATACTGTTTTGATTATTATAGCATTGTAATTGAAATCAGGAAGCATAATGCTTCCAGCTTTATTCTTTCTCAAGGTGGCTTTGGTTATATGGGATCTCATGTGCTTCCATACAAATTTTAAGATTCTTTGTTCTATTTCTGTGGAAAATTCTACTGGAATTTTGATAGGAATTGCACTGAATCTATAGATTGCTTTGGATAATATGGATATTTTAATAATATTCTTCAATCTATGAGCATGGGATATCTTTCCATTTGTTTGTGTGTTCTTCAGTTTTTTTCATCAGTGTTGTATAGTTTTCGTTATACAGATCTTTTACCTGCTTGGTTAAACTTAGTCCTAGGTATTTTATTCTTTTTGGTGCAGTTGTAAGTGGAACTGTTTTCTTAATTTCTCTTTCTGATAGTTTGTGGTTACAGCATAAAAACACAACAGTGTTGTATGTTGATTATGTATCCAGCAACTTTACTGAATTTGTTTATTGTAATACTTTTTTTGGTGGAGTCTTGTAGAATTCTCTATGTGTAGAATCAAATTGTCCAAAAATGGTGACAGTTTCACTTCTTCCTTTCCAATTTAGATGCATTTTAATTTCTGTTTCTCACGTAATTGCTCTGGACTTCCAATACTATGTTGAATGAAAGTATCAAGAGTGGGCATTCATGTCTTGTTCCTGATTGTTAGAGGGAAAGTTTTCAGCTTTTTACCATTGAGTATGTTTGCCGTGGGCTTATCATGTATGGGCCTTTTTAGGTTGAGGTACATTCACTATAATAGCTTTGTTGAGAGTTTTTATCATAAATGGGTATTGAATTTTGTCAAATGTTTTTTCCACATCTACTTAGATGATCACATGATTGTTAGCCTTCATTTTCTTAATGTGGTATGTAACATTGATTTATTTGCACATGTTGAAACATCCTTGCATCCCTGGAATAAATTCCACTTCATCATGTTGTATGATCTTTTCAATGTATTGTTGAATTTGTTTGCTAATATTTTGTTGAAGATCTTTGCATCTATGTTCATCGGGGATATTGGCCTGTAATTTTCTGTTTTTCTGGTGTCTTGCCTATCTCTGGTATCGAGGTAATGCTGGCTTATAAAATGAGTTTGGAAGCATTCCATTCTCTTCAGTTTTTTGGAAGAGTTTGAGAAGGATAGATATTCAATCTTAGTAAAAGTTGGATAGAATTCACCAGTAAATCTGTCTGGTCCTGGACTCCTGCATCTGCAACTCTGTTTCCTTCCCTAAGTTAGGGAGATTTTCAGTCATTATTTCTTCAAATAAGTTTTCTGTTCCTTTCTCTCTCTCTCTTCTCTTGGACCCCTATAACACAAATGTCATTCCACTTGATGTTTCATAGGTCCCTTAAACTATTGTCACTGTTTAAATTTTTTTTCTTTTTGCTGTTAGATTTTGGTGAGTTTCACTCCCCTATTTTCTAGGTCACTGATCCTTTCTTCAGCTTCATCTAGTCTGTTGTTGAACCCCTCTTGTGTATCTTTCAGTTCTGTAGCTGCATTCTTCAGCTTTCTAATTTCTGTTCGGTACTTCCTTATATTTTCAATCTCTTTGTTGAAGCTCTTGCTGTGTTCATCCACTCTTCTGAAATCGGTAAGCATCTTTATGACCATTACTTTGAACTCTTTATCAGGTAAATTATTTATCTCCATTTCATTAAGATTTTTTCTGGAGTTTTATCTTGTTCTTTTGTTTGGCACCTATTCCCTTTACCTCATTTTGCTTGATTCTTTGTCTTTGTTTCTATGTATTAAGCACAACAGCTATCTCTCCCAGTCTTAAAGGAGAGGTCACAGGAAGGTAGAATGTATTTCAATCTGCTCTCTGTGCAGTCCCCTGAGGGTGGTAGCCTGCCAAGGACTGTCTCTCTGATCATTTCAGCCCCCATGGGGCCCAGAAATGCAAACCCCCTGGCCACCAGAGCCAGGCACTCAAGAGGTATCCCTTCTGTGGACAGCATACACCTGCCAACTTTGGTGGGGCCATAGGGAGGGATGGGTCAGGACAGTACCATCCATTGGATTTACTGGGGTGAGGCCTCAAGGGAGCACCCAGCTGGGTAGCCTATTTGCTGGGGTCAGTGAGGCAGAGCCATGTGGTAGTGCAGGGCCAGGGCAAGCAGCACTAGCAAGATAGAGAATGCAAAAATGGCACCTGCAATCATCTTTATCCCCAGAGAGAGTTCGAATAGACCCCTGCCACTCCCACAGATGATTTAAGATTAGCCAGTAAATCTTTTCATATATGATCTAAGTTCTTTCCAACCTGCTGCTTTTGTGCTGGGACCCAAGATGGGTAAGTCTGTGCATGAGCCCTTTAAGAGTGGAGTCTCTATTTCCTAGAGCCTTTTGGTTCTTCTGGTGTTTTGGTTTTCAAAGCCAGACATTTTGGAGGCTCATCTCCCTGGTGCAGTTCCCAAGGATGGGAATACCTCATATGGGGCTTGAACCCCACACTCCTCAGGGATATAGTCCCTATTTGTGGGATCCTCCTGCTGTGGATTGCCACACTGGAGTGTGGGGTTTTGGTGAGACTACATCTCTACCTCTCCTACCCATCTTGATGTACCCCCCCCCTTTTTTTAATATTTTAAGTTATCTCCACACCCAACATGGGGCTCAAACTCACAACCCCAAGATCAAGAGTTGCATGCTCCACTGACTGAGCCAACCAGGTGCCCTTGATGTAGCCTTTTTATCCTTTATTGTGGAGGAGCTGTTGAGCTAGTTTTCAGGTCTTTTTCAGAGACAGTTGTTCTGTATGGAGCTGAAGATATGGTGTTTGTGGAAGAGTTGAGTTCAAGGTCTTCCTATGCTACTATTTGAACCACTCACTTATTTTAATTTTTTATTTTAAAATAATTATGGACTCACAAGAAGTTGTAAAATGAGTACAGAGGGGTCTTGTATACCTGTCATCCAAATTTCCCAAATGGATCTCACACAACTGTAGTATATTTCAAAGCCAGGGAATTGACATTGTGTGCCTTTTAAGTTGGATAAAGAAATACCAACATTTCAGGGTTGCTAGGAAGCTAAAATGAAATAATCAGTTTGGAGCAAGTAGCTAGTACCTGGCATAGCTGTGCTCAACTTGTTTCAATTCTCTTTTTCTTTTCCATTTTTTTCCTCTCTATTTCTCTATTTTACTTTTCTAAAATTGCCTATCAAGCTCTATTCTTCATAAAACTAGTAAGGTAAAAGTAAGTATTTCATAATATGTACTAAAACTTAAGAGTGGTTGTAGGGAATCAAATTATAGGAGACTTATAAGTTGTACTTTTCTGTAATGTGTAAGGTTTGAGGTTTTGTCATTTTGTGTTTTTTCCAAAGAATAGCATGTTTTAATTTAGTCATCAGAAAACATAAGAAAGAAGACAAAAACAAATCTAAATGATAAACCTTCCAGGAATGTGTGTGGTAAGCCAGTAAAGGATTACTAAAAAGGGTATGGCAAAACCAAAGCTTATTACTCAGTTTTGCAATCCCTATTTTCCATTTACTTATATGTAAAGTATTTGAAGCATGTTTGAGCGAGTATTTCAGTAGTACAACGTGCTTACTGCAATGTTTAAAAGAAATCCAGTTTTCCTGAAAAATACTGTTAATTTTTTTTGAGAGAGAGAGAGAAAGAGTGCAAGCAGGGGAAAGATGCAGAGGGAGTAGAGAGTATGCTAAGCAGGCTCCACGCTCAATGCAGAGCCCAACACAGGGCTTAAACCCACTACCCTGGGATCATGACCTGAGCTGAAATCAAGAGTCAGATGTTCAACCACCTGAGCCACCCAGGTGCCCCCTTGTTAATTTTTTAAATAAGATCTTACCTATTTGGCAGAGAAATGTTTAAGGAGTTTAGTGTGCATTTCAACTTGAAAAACAAGTATATTTAACTAAAAACAGATAAAACTTTTCATCTGTATTCATTAATTAGTAGTCAGATATATTTCAGATAACATGTATGCTGGTTCTTCTGAAATCCTCTATCTTAAAGCCTTCTATATATTAATTTATGAAGAAAAAAGGTTGATATGCAAACATAACTTGTATTTAAATGGCTTTTTCTTCTTAATTTTCTCCATTATCTCTTAAATGTTAGTGTAGTTGAGGAGAGGCATAGTTATAAAATTTAATTTTATTGCTAGAAAAGATGTGGCATTTGGGTTTTTTTCAACCCCTTTACATTACAGATATTTTAAAAATACTCTTTAGTAAGTGCTCAGTGGTAGTAAACCTAGGTTTTGAACTCAGGCCTATAGCCTTGCAATGTTGTATAATTTTTTCTACATCATACTGCTTTTCCCCCCTGTTGGAATTGGTCAACTTCATTAGTATAGAAATTGAAACCCCTTGGGTTGCCTGGGTGGCGCAGTCTGTTGGACATCTGACTTCAGCTCAGGTCATGATCTCGTGGTCTGTGAGTTCGAGCCCCGCATCGGGCTCTGTGCTGACAGCTCAGAGCCTGGAGCCTGCTTCGGATTCTGTGTCTCCCTCTCTCTCTGCCCCTCCCCCACTCACACTCTGTCTCTGTCTCTGTCTCTCTCTCTCCCTCAAAAGTAAAGATTAAAAAAAAATTAAAAAAGAAATTGAAACCCCTTGTCTTTGACCACACCCTCTTTACCCTCTATTTCTCTCTCTCTCTTTTTTAATCTTTAATTTTTTTTTAACATTTATTTATTTTTGAGAGACAGAGCACAAACAAAGGAGAGGGGGAAACACAGAATCTGAAGCAGGCTCCAAGCTCTGAGCTGTCAGCACAGAGCCCAAAGTGGGGCTCGAACTCAAAAACTGTGAGATCATGAGCTGAAGTCGGATGCTTAACCGACTGAGCCACCCAGGTGCCTCTGCCTCTCTCTCTCTCTCTCTCTCTCTCTCTCTCTCTCTCTCTCTCTCTCTTCTCTCTCTCTCTCTCTCTTTAAAAGAGAGAGAAAGCACATGAGTGGGGAGAGGGACAGAGGGAGAGAGAGAATCTTAAGCAGGCTTCATGCTTGACATGACCCTGGGACCGTGAGCTGCGCCCAAATCCAGAGTCAGACACTGAACTGACTGAGCCACCCAGGCACCCCTCTTATTTCTTTATACCTCCCCAAGATGCTACAAATTTGATTGCTCGCTCTTTAGAATCCATGAACCCCTTATGACTCTATTTGACTTCTTATCCTGCCTGGCCCATGTGGGCATGGATCAGTTATTTCAAAAACTATTTTCTTTATTATCAATTGAATTAATCTTTGACTGTGGATATATACAAGTAATATAAGAGTTATAAAGTTTCCTGACCTTATATTTTTTTAATCTTCCAGATTCTTCTCACCTCTTGACTTTATAATAGTCTCTAACCCTAATCTTGGGTCATTTTATTTTTGCTTCAGAATAAAGTCATGAATCACGTTAACAGAATCTGGGACATATGTATGTTGCTTAATTTCATCTAGGCTGTAACCTCATCTTTTCATAAAATCTATGACTTTTATACATTTTTTTTTCAGATCTTTTCTGTTCTTTGCAAACTATGAAGTTGCTTTTCTCATTTAGATTCCCACTCTCAGTGTATGGTCTTGCCTTCTGCTTAGTTCATTTTTGTCCTTGTAGTCACTTTCTGGCACAAGCTGCTTTCTGGGGATCACAGGCCCCTTGAAGTCCTCTTTACATCGTTGAAGACATTTTAGCACTCTATAGTCTTTCTTTTTTTTTTTTTTAATTTATTTATATATTTTGAGAGACAGTGCACATGTGAGTTGGGGAGGGGCAGAGATAGAGAGAGAGAGAGAGAGAATTCCAAGCTGGCTCTGCACTGCCAGCATAGAGTCCAGTGTGGGGCTCTAACTCAAAAACCATGAGATCATGACCTGAGCCAAAATCAAGAATCAGTCACTTAACAGACCAAGCCACCCAGGAGCCCCAACAAATATCTGTTTCATGCAGGTTGATGGGTCAGATTTTTCTTAAGCTTCATTGCCAAGAAAAGTGGTCACTCTGAAGCAGCTGATTTATTTTTAATCTGTATACGCTGTAAACGTTTTGACTGGTCATGCTTCACACTTTATTTTGCCCATTGAAAACTTGAAGCAATATTTAACTGTCCACACTAACAAAATAACCTTACCTGTAGTTTCATCTTTTTATTTAAAATTCTATTAACATCTTCTTCCCTGCCTTCTTCATCTCCTGTGTGTAATGTTGGATCGCATGTATTTCTTTTGTTTTGAAAAGGTAATAAACACACACACAGATACACACATTTTAATAAAATCCAGTAGTACAGAAAGCACACTTGGAAAAATAAAACTCAGTGTAGAGGATAATCAGCAAAATGAAAAGGAATTTGTTGTGCTGAGGTTTCAGAAAAACTGTCAGAAGTCATTTTATTAATAAGTTCGTTAGCAGGAAGATGAACTAGTAAATGTTCATTTTAACCACTAGGACTTAGACTGAGTTTGTTACAGCTCTGTACACAAACAGGTGTAGATGGTGTTCTCATAAACTATTGCTGCTTTACGCTAATTGATAAAGTTTGATGAACCATCAACGTTTGTTACTAGCCATTGTTTCATAGCTTTGTGTAATTACCTAAAAATGTTTTAGATAAATTTAACTACAGAGAAGATTCCCAGGCTTCATTGAAAAAAAGGTAAACATTTATAGCATAAGCAAGTATCTCATCTCCTTTTCCTGGATGGTAAGAGCATAGAAACAAATAAATTAACGTAGAGAAAAATGCACCCAATCCTTTTTTTTTTGTTTTCTTAACAAATCTAGCTCATATAGTAATTTACAATACACTATAACCACAACAATAAAAGGTCTTATTAAGTCAAATCATGGAGGAGGGGGTAATCAAATTTTCCTTTAGTTATAATAGAAAATTTTTGAATGCCCACTATATGCCAGGCTCTGTACTTATTGAATATTGGCCACCTATTATGTGACAGTTACTTTGCTAGGAACTGGTAAACAAAACACCACATGCTACTTGCCCTCATTTAATCTGCCCACTAAGTCTATGCAAGAGGTATATTATGGCTGAGAAAATTTGAGGCTCAGAGAGGTTAACTAGATGGTTCAGAGTCACACAGTCATTCAATGGTGGAGGTATGATTTGAATATAGGTCTGTCTTATTCCAAAATTTGTGCCCTCCCACAAAGTTACAATATGAGTGTGCCAGAGGGGCAGGGGGAGTACAAGCACATACAAAGTCATATAAAGGCATGGAACCCAGTAACCTGCATTGCCTAGCTGAGCCTGCTGTTTTATCTGGCTTAGATAATCTTGTCTAGATGATTGGTGTAGCCTCCTCACTGGCCCCTCTATAGTCTATAGCAGCCAGAGTGACCCTTCTAAAATATGAACCCTATCATGTCACTCCTCTGTACAGAAACCTCCAGTGGAGGTTCCCCCCTCTATACCCTCATTCCTTTCCTCCTGCCTCCATACCTTGAAATAACCACAGCCATTGCCATTAGTTTGTTGTATATCCTTTCAACTTTGGGTATTGGTTTATAACCTTTTTATTTAAACAAAAATAGGATAAACTATATACATTCTACATATTCTGCAAATTGCTTTTTCTCTTATATTTACAGTTGAATAGCCTATGTTTTTTTTTTTAAGTTTGTTTATTTTGAGGGAGACAGAGACAACACAAGTGGGGTAGGGGCAGAGAGCAGGAGACAGAATCACAAGCAGGATCCACACTGTCAGCACAGAGCCCGACATGGAGTTTGAATTCATGAAATCGTGAGATCATGATCTGAACTGAAACCAAGAGTCAGACACTTAACTGACTGAGCCACCCAAGCACCCCCAAATAGCCTGTGTTACAAAGCAGAGTGAGGAAAGTTTTCTGTTTTATTGGTTCCAAATTACATGACTATTTTATGATACTGCCATATAATTGTGAATTTTATCTACATAAAACAAATAACATCTTTTAAACAATTATATTTTTGTATCTACAACATGAAATAACTCATTTTAAAAATTACTGTTGCCCTAAGAGTGTAATGTTTGTTGTGCAGAAAGATTTTTCACCAGAGCAAACTCTTTAACTATACATGACTTGGCATAGATGCTTGAATTATAAGTAATTATTACAGTTTCTTTAAGAAAAAATTTTTTGATGTTTGTTTATTTTTGAAAGAGTGTGAGTGGGGGAGGGGCAGAGACACAGAATCTGAATCAGGCTCCAGGCTCTGAGCTGTCAGTCCAGAGCCCGACGTGGGGCTCGAACTCGCAAACTGCAAGATGATGACCTGAGCCCAAGTCAGACGCTTAACTGACTGAGCCACTCAGACACCCCAGTAATTACTACAGTTTCTTCTTTACTGTAGTTAACTCTCAGTTGAGCAATTTCAACTGCTTTTGCCTCCACTCATTAGTAGAGATAGTAAGGGTATATAAAGTAAAATGTAGGAGAACTGAGGGCCAATAATGGAGCCAGAGGACTTGGCTCTACATGATCAAGACTAATGAGTTATTTGATAAATGCAATGTGCCATTGTAGGTAAAGACTGCAAACTATGGCCTCAGATTTGCTTTTGATGAAAAACAGGATTTCATTTATTTCCTTGTTTTAGTTTTGTATTAAATATGTTAAAACCTTTTCATTTTTAATTGCAGTCTCGAGTTATAGCTGTACTGGATTGGGAACTTTCAACCATTGGTCATCCTTTGTCAGACTTAGCTCATCTCTCCATGTTCTACTTTTGGCCAAGGACAGTTCCAATGCTAAATCAAAGTTTTTATTTTCAAGAAAACATAGGTATGAAACCATCATGTTGCCTAAATTGCTATTAATATAAAATTATATTTATTATTCTTCATAATTAAAAGGTAAGATTATATAGCAATTTTAGTTAAGAACTTTTAATTACTTTCTCGAAATGTTTCTAAATCATTTTGTTCTTGATTTTTCTGAACATAGCATTTCACTTTTAGCAATTTATGATAAAATATAGCCTTTTTATATACATCATTCTTTTTAGAAGTCAACATTCAGAACGTTTGTTATTCGGATTAATGGTTATTATATTCAGTTTTATACGCATATGCAATTTTATTACAGTTTGAAATATTCACCATGATATCTTTCATTAAATTTTACAGTATGTGCTATTTTTATAGGGATACCATCAATGGAAGAAATGATTTCAATATATTGCCGCTGCAGAGGAATTAATTCTGTTCTTCCTAACTGGAATTTCTTTATTGTCCTGGCATATTTTAAAATGGCTAGCATAGCACAGGTAATTCACTATTTTTAACCTGTGTTTCACTTTTATTTATTAATGTAATGTTCACAATATTTTCTGGTCTTCAGGAGTTTTATATTCTTTGTCCTTAGATCATTTTGCTTTTGATAATGACAAATACCAAATATGGTTGAATATGAATCCAGAATTTACAGAATAGGAACTTGGAAGGGAAAAAACCGAGTAGCAAAATGTGTTATCACTTTTGGGGGAGGGGAGGGGAGAAAGACATAAAGAGAAAAAGAGAAAGCCATGTGAAGATTCAGTATTACCTGAATATCCATTTTAAGAAAGAGCTAAAATTTTTTAATGATGTTTGCTTCAAATATAAAACCATTTATTTTTTTTTTTTTTCTAAATTTAAATTTTTTTTTTTTCAACGTTTATTTATTTTTGGGACAGAGAGAGACAGAGCATGAACGGGGGAGGGGCAGAGAGAGAGGGAGACACAGAATTGAAACCGGCTCCAGGCTCTGAGCCATCAGCCCAGAGCCTGACGCGGGGCTCGAACTCACAGACCGCGAGATCGTGACCTGGCTGAAGTCGGACGCTTAACCGACTGCGCCACCCAGGCGCCCCATAAAACCATTTATTAACAAGGGCCATGATAAAGAAAGAAATAATTTTTGCATGTCCCAAAGCCTCGCATAGTACCTAGAATATAGTTCACTCTTAATATATGTTTTTGAGAGATTAGATGAGTAAAATTTTCCATTTTCTAACAAGGTCATATTTATGTGATTAATTTTGAGAGGAAATTGAGCATACATTTAGTTTTTTATATTATGGCTTCATCTGAAATGTATTCGTATTTATACTGATTTAGTTTCCATGTGCTTTCAATCTCGGGAGTTTAAGAAACTGAGATGCTTTATCAGTGGCAAAGGGCTAGGGCTTGGTGGAATAAGTAAATAAGAGATTTCAGAAACAAAAAAGAATGGGAAAAGAATTAAGGTTTTTTTCCCCTTGTCTCCAGAGTCCATGCTATCCATGAACAACTGAAATGTCTTCTGGATATAGTTGTATTACATTTCATCCTGTGTTTTAGAATCATGTTAATCACGTTGATTGGATGGGTTTCTCAAAATAGGGATTATGGTATGTTTTTTATATTTGTCAGCTTCCACGAATAGGCTTTGAATTGAAAATGGATTTTCTTTTCAAACAAAAGTTTGACGTGGGTTATGTTGAAATTAATATGTATGTCATACATTATATGTGGTAACCTTAGAGATGATCATAAACATTCTATTCTAACTATAAAAATGAAATTGGAAATGATGGAAAAACTGTTAAGGTATATTATTGCATAAAGAATTACATGAAGAAATAAAACTAAGGAGATTCAGTTGATTGTGTTTGGGTGGAAGAAGCAAGGGAGAGGAGAGTGTGCTATGTTGAAAGCATAGAGCATGGAGAAGAGAGGCACCTGGGTGGCTCAGTTGGTTAAGCGTCCCACTCTTGGTTTCGATTCAGGTCATGATCTCCTGGTTCCTGAGTTCAAACCCCATGTTGAGCTCTGCATTGACAGCAGAGCCTGCTTGGGATTCTCTCCCTCTCTCTCTCTCTCTCTCTCTCTCTCTCTCTCTCTCTCTGCCTCTCCCCTGCATGTGTGCTCTGTCTCTCTCTCTCTCTCTAAAAATAAATGAACTTTAAAAAAAAGAACATAGAGAAGAAAGAAAAACTAATTAGAATTCAACTAACACTGGTCAAGGAGACAGTTAACTAATCTAGGAGTCAAAAAAAAATGAGGGAAAATTTTCTTAGAGATCATGGCATTGCCTTCTCTTTAGTTTGATAGTTGTTTTGTTTGTTTGTTTGTTTTTTTACTTTATTTTTGTGTCTGTAGATTTTCCTCCAGTATGAAGGGAAAATAGTGATCTTTAGAGGTGATATAATTTGCCAATTTGGTATCTTTGTTAGCTTCTGAACTCATTTTCAAGTTTGATTTGATTTCCAGTTATAATTCTGTTAGGATAAGAGTGTGTCAACCAAATTATGCATGTATAACTCTTTAAGAAGGTATAATTATCCTTGCGTGTAAATAAGTAGAATTGGTGATCTGATTTACATTTTGATACCTTGTGAGTTTAGGGACTCACATAGCTGGGAAACTGGAAAGACTGGATAGCTGAAGAACAGTTTTTAATGAATCTTAATTGCTCTATGTTAATTTATTTATAGGGAGTATATCGTAGATATCTTCAGGGAAATAATGCATCTGAGAATAGCTTTATGTTTGCCAATACTGTGCAACCTCTGGCAGAAACTGGATTACAACTCTCAAAACGGTAAGCAAAATGAATTCCTTGGATACCTCAAATTAGAGCCTTTATTAGATATATGAAGGTTGTAAACTTTGGGATAGGGACTGTTTTTATTGATTACACCAGGATTGCTGCTGCCCATCACAGTAGTTTTTTGCTAACTCTCTTATATGCCTGAAAATAAAAAGACTTCAAATATAAAAAAAAAAATTATAATCCATATTCATGATTAAAAGTAATCTTTTTTTGCCAACTTGAGTATATAAACTTTTAAAGAGATAAAACTCTCAAATGTTTCGTTTCAATAATAAGTTACTTACATATACCTATTTAAAATTACATATTACAGGGACGCCTGGGTGGCTCAGTTGTTTGAGCATCCGACTCTTGATTTTGGTTCAGGTCATGATCCCAGGGTCGTGGGATTGAGCTCCGTGTGGGGCTCTACACTGTGTGAAGCCTGCTTAGGATTCTCCCCAGCCCCTCTCCCCTACTCACACACTGTCTCTCAAAAATAAAATAAAGTAACATAAAAGATGATTTATTAACTTTAGCAGTATTGCTCTTTTCCATCATATTTCATGAAATTTTATTCAGTCACGTCATAAGTGTCTCTGAAATCCATATCTCCATCAGTGGAGCACTTTTCAAGGCATCTAATTCACTTGCCAACCATACACTCCCATCTAAGTGCTGTAATCTATAGCACTTACTGAGTGCGTGGATGATGGTGTCCCTGGAAATTCTGTCCAAGCCGTAAGTTCCCATGGCATAACATTAGGACAGTTATGTCTTACAATTCATTTATAGATGGATTCTCCTCAACATAACAGCTGACTGTGTTGCTCTTCATAAAGATCTTTAAAGTTCTTGTTTATAATGACAGCCAACAGTTGTACTTATGAGGAATATACTAAGAATAATTACTAAATTTGTTCAATTTCTTCACTTGCTTTTTTTAGAGATTGTGATAAGTGGCTTTAATAAAGATTCAAAACTACCACTGATTAAGGTCAGGCCAGGCTTATGTTTTACCAAGTAGTGCTTTCAGTATTAGCGTTTAATGTTCAAAGTGAAGGGATTCTGCATTCATTCCATAATATGAAAAACTTAAGAAATTACAAAATATGGCTACTCCTGAGGTATATTTTGGGGGAGTTGGGGAAGTCTTCACATTATATTCAGAAGTATAGAATAATGATTTTGGACACCTTTATAACTTTTTTTTAATAAAGGACTTTTGGTACTACGCCATCACAGATTGATACTTCCCAGCAGTTTTTTGTACAGAGTAAGACAGGCCAGGAAGTTCTTATTAGGGTGAAGCATTTCATGAAACAACACATCCTTCCAGCTGAAAAAGTAAGTACCATACAAACAAATAGAATGTATTTGTGCTCAAGGACTGTTGATGAATGACGTCTGTTATCTCTGTTTCTAGGAGTACCATGGTATCCTATCCTATCCTTACCTCATTCCACTCTTCCCCTTAGCACAGAGCTACTGCAGAAGCTGATAAGCTTCTAAAATATGTCAAGGGAATGCTACAGATAAATGATTGGAATTAAAATTCAGTCAAAGGGAATTAACTGTTGTAAAGTTGAGATCCTAAATATATTAGAGTAAAGCATTACTTTAGGGCCTTTGCCTAAGGCTTTTTTTATCTTTATAGACTCCTTTGAGAATTAAGAAAACTGCAGAGTAAATAAGATGGACACAACCAGAAAATTTTGCATATCATTTCGATCTATTCACAGATATACTACCTCTCTCCCCATAAGTTACTATTTTAAGGTGTTAAGTAAGTAACCATAAGTTCACTGAGGGTAGAGAAGTAACATGGTACATTCAGTCATTTAGTTAACATGTAAGTATTAGGTACCCTAATAATGGGTTAGGCATCTGGAGAACTATTGAAAGAAAAAGAAAGAACAAGACAGAGCTGATGCTTCCACAGAGCTTACACTTTAGCACAAAAGAAAGACATTAAATAAGGAAGATAAATGCTGTGAAGAAAAGATAAAAGCTATTATGAAAATACATAAGGCGGGTGGGGCCAGGTATGTGTGTGAGTTGAACACTGGTGTAGAAATTATAATGGTTTGATTCTAGTCCATTCCTTCTACAAGTTAGATGGTCATGGGCAAATAACTTTAATTCTCAGTGCCTCAGTCTTTTCATCTGTGATGTGAATAGATATGAGTAGATATACAATAAATTCTCATTTTAATTTTCCATGATTCTGAGAAGTCTAGAGCTGGACTGACAAAATCAAATAGGAAACTGAAAAAGCCCAAAATTCTTTCAATAAAAATATTGAGTTGATATGTGTTTATAAGGCAGTTACTATTGTTGCTTGAATTACATAAATATTGTTGCTTGAATTACATTGTTAGTAAAGATCCGGCATGAGATTAATTTTGCTGACCAAGTAGGGTATAGTTTTTATTTTTTGTCTTTTGTTTTTTAAAGAAAATACTACTTAAATATGAGGAAGTTCTTTCTAAAATAGTCACCTCTTACATGTGTTCAGTGATTAAGATATCACTTTGGAAACTTTATGAACTAATTAGTACATATACAATTTTGAGTTTTAAAGTTCTGAACTTTTGGGTGTTAAAAAGGAAATGCAACACTTTTGGTTCAAAATGGCAGTCTGAATTCAGCATTTATCTCCTTTCCCTCAAATAAAATCCCATTAACAATAAAGAAATTTGTTTCAAGAAATAGCATAAATTGCTAAAAGCTCAAAAACAGAAATGGGACACATCAGAGGACTAAAGGTTTTGAAAAGAGAATGGAAATTGGATTTGGAAAGCAGAATGGATCATACCAAAGAATAACCTTTAACAGAAAAAGCCACATCTTAAAATCATTTTGAAATAAGAGAAGGCTGTAGCACAGGCAGTAACTTTTTTCTTTTTTTTTTTTAATTTTTAATGGAGTCTCCTGTGATTGGCTGGTATGGAGAGCAAGAGTGAGAAGGAAAAGAGAAATCAAATTGTTTGACTAATTAACCTGCAAGTGGGCCGTGGGGTTAGGTCTCTAACACTCCTGAATAGTAGTGGCATTTGCTTCAAATGAAAGGCTGTAAGAGTACTTTAAAAAAGTAAATGATCAGCTTAGACTTATCATGGTGATCATTTCATAATGTGTATAAATGTCAAATCACTATGTTGTATGTCAAAAGCTAATGTAATACTGCGTGCTAACTATACTCCAATTTAAAAAAAAAAACAAAACAAAAAACAAAATGAGGAAATTGAGGCCAGAAAAATTCAGCAAGTTGCCTAAATCAAAGAGAGAAGGAAACCAATGTGGAACAGTGTGGAAAAGCTGGATCTTAGAGTTAGAGCATGGGTTCTGATTCAGACTTTGCCTAAATTCTACCTTCAGCAAAAAACTTACTTCAAACATTTGACAAACACTGAGCACCTCTGTATGCTGGTCACTGTGCTAGATGGTGGGGACATGGTGATATTAAATCTTACTAAGCGTGACAATATTAAGCAAAGTTGATATCTTCACAGTCAAATGCAAGAGGAAGACAAACAGTGAATCAACAGTAACAACACTAGTTAATATGCATTAAGAACTTACTCCTCTGCCAGATACTGTACCAACAACTCACGTACACGTACACTGACTCATGTAATGCTTGCTGAGGGGGTACAATTATTACTCTGGCTTGAAAATGAGTCAGAGAACATTTAAGCTATGAGTAATACATTTAGAACTCGAAAGAAAGAAAGAAAGAAGAAAGAAAGAAAGGGGGGAAGGGAGGAATGAAGGAAGGAAAAGAAAGGGATGGAGGGAGGAAGGAAGAAGAGGGAAGGTGGAAGGAAGAAAGAGGACAAACTGAAAAGAAAGGCAAGAAAGAAAGAAAGAAAGAAAGAAAGAAAGAAGAAAAAGAAAGAAAGAAAGAAAGAGAAAAAGAAGGAAAGAGGAAAGAAAAACTAAAAAGAAAGAAAGAAAGGAAGGAAATGAAAAAGACAATAACAGCAACAACAAATTATCCGTTTCAAAGAAGCCAGGGCTTCAACATGAGGGTTAGTCCTCTAGAGTCCTCCATTTTTGGCTTTTTTCTTTCTTTTTTTAGTGGGGGTATGGTGTAGACCCCCAGCTTGCCTGTCAGTTTGCCTGATTCCTATCTACTCACCCTAAAATGAAGCATATTTGTTGACATGCTTGTGCTTGGAACCAGCTGATTATTCGAAAGAGAGGCCACAATTGGCAGAAGAAACCAAGTAGCCTTGCTCTTTCATTTATAGATGTGAATGGGAATCAAAGGAAACATGCAGCACAGAAAAGAAGTATCACAAATTGGCTTGTGATACATCTGCTGAACTTAATAGCATGCAGCTATGAAAATATTTACAAAGAATTTTCAATGTAAAAGAAAATGCTTTCTTATAAGTAAAAAGCAGTCTATAGCTTTAAAGGGAAGATTGTCAATATTTTGTGTGGCAAGGAAAGCAACAATCATTTTTTCGTTGCAGATTGTTCAGATCTAGAATACATCCACGCATAATAATGTGAACTTTTTCTTCCATTAAAAATCTTAAACTGGGATGCCTGGTTGGCACAGTCAGTGGAGCATGTGACTCTTGATTTCAGAGTTGTGGGTTTGAGTCCCATGTTGGGTGTAGAGATTGCTTGAAAATAAAATCTTTGAAAAAAAAAAATCTTAAACCAACATCTGTAAAAATGTTTTATCCTGTAGAATGATTCTGAACAATACTAATCCCTGTCTGTGAACATTGACATTTGAAATGATATCTGGAGAAAAGTAATTAGCTTTCTCAAAATGGGAGGGAGAAAAGTCTATAAAATTCTATCCAATATTATTATAACTAAGTTTGTAAAAATTAAAAATCATGTCTAGAAAAAAAAAGTCTAGAAAGCAAGATTATGTCACATAATGCACCAGTTTTTTAGCAATACACAAGACTCTTAATGAATTTTTCATAATACTTTTACATATGTTTCCAAATTTTTATAATGGGGAAAAAATAAGCTTCATTTAAACTATTCAAATGACCATGGAAATTCCTTGGATATCTTAAAGTGAGAACATAAGAACCCATTACTTATGAAAATGTTAAAAGGCAGTTCTTCCTAATTAATATGGATAAGGAGTCCTAAAAAATAGCATGTAAAACAGGAACTAGCAACATGTTCTTGAGAACACACTTTTAACATAATGATAACATTAGCCATATTTTCCTACTCAGAGTAATAATGTACTGGTAAAGAACTATTGTTGCTTCTTTCTAATAGACTTAAGTTTAAAGTGAAAAACATATTATATGGAAAATTATTTGTAGGCTCAGATTTAAGATTCTGAACCAACATACTTCAAAGCCGCATCTCAATCAGTGAATGAGGAAGTTAGATGTTAAAGGTGTTTTTCGGGGAGAATTGATCAGGCAGCAAACTTATTTTCTGCTTCCTTCTGTTTTTCATACTCTAAGAACTAAAGAGAACTTCATTCTGATGAGATATTTTAATTCTGACTCCTGCCATACCACAAATAGATTTTGCAGATCTCTTGAATAGATAGACTTTAGAATAGGAATTTTTAAATCACACAAGTTTTTAAATAATTATATAAACATTGGCATATTTTAACTTCTCAGAACTGTAGTATCATAAACTGTAGTATCATAACTTCTCACAAACTGTAGTCAGAGATGAGGAATTTGTAAATGTATTGCATAATATATTTCTTATCAAACACAGTAACATTGACTATTTCCACGGCAATACAAGGGATGGAAATAATAAACAACCCTAAACAGGAAATCTCCAATTTAACTGACTTCCTGACACAAATGACAAATGCTGTTTATCCTATTGGCTTTGAAAGAGCTGTCCTTTGTCTTCTTGAAGTTTTCACTAAATACATCAGTACCCTGGACTGCCATGCTTTAATAAAAAGAACATTTCTGGGGGCGCCTGGGTGGCTCAGTTGGTTAAGCATCTGACTTTAGCTCAGGTCATGATCTTGCAGTCCGTGAGTTCGAGCCCCACGTTGGGCTCTGTGCTGACAGCTCAGAGCCTGGAACCTGTTTCAGATTCTGTGTCTTCCTCTCTCTCTGACCCTCCCCCGTTCACGCTCTGTATCTCCCTGTCTCAAAAATAAATAAATGTTAAAAAAATTTTAAAAAAACATTTCTGAATATTATATGACTGTAAAGTGATAGAACAATTTTAGAAAATGATTTTGTAATGTGGGCTTGTGACAATGTTCATAGCCTTTAATCTAGTAATTGTACTAGCCTAAGTGTAAAAAAAATAAGTACAGAGATGAATAATAGCAAATATTGGAGAATGCCATCATAGACCGTATTTTAGTTCATCTTGATTCTTTTAGTTGCACAAATTAGAGATTATTGTTACTGTTTTATGTAGCTAGTTTTTTAAAACTTTTTTAAAGTTTACTTATTTATTTTGAGAGAGATAGAGACAGCATGAGTCGGGGAGGGGCAGAGGGAGAGGGAGAGAGAATCCCAGGCAGGATCTGCAGCACCATCAGCACAGAGCCTGACGTGGGCTCGAACCCATGAAACTGCGAGACCATGACCTGAGCCAAGACCAAGAGTAGGACACTTACCCAACTGAGCCACGCAGGTGCCCCATACATAGCTAGCTTTTAATTTAGATTTACCCATATATTTATCACTTTATTTACTGTTTCTTCTTGCAGCTCAGATGTTTCTTTAATGATCAACTTTCTTTAATGAGAATCTGCTAGTAACCTTTTATTTGATAGTTCTTTTTATTCCTTTTTTTTTTTTTTTTTTTTTTTTTGCTCAGGAGAGGGAACTAATGATTCAGATTCCTTGTCTCTCTTTCTGTTTCTTTATTTCTAATGCCTTTATTTTGTCTTAATTCTTGAAAGATTGTTTTATTGGATATAGAATTCTAGGTTGACAGTTACTTTCAGCAAATGAAGGCGTTGTCCCACTGATTTCTGGCTTCATTTGTTGCTCTGGGAAGTCAGTTCTCAGTCTTACTTGTTTATCAGTGATCTGTCCTCCCCTCCTCTTTCTCCTCTTAAGAGCTTTTATTTTTCTTTGGTGTTGTATAGTTTGTGCTTTGGCTTTACTTTGTTTTCTGAATTTGAAGATTGGTATCTTTCATCAGTTCTAAAAACTCAGAAGTAAATTTTTCCAGTATCCCCTCTTGTTATACTCTTGATCTTGGGCCCTAGTTAGACTGATGTGAGAACATTTCTCTATTTCCATCATATCTCTTAATCATTCATATTTTCCTTCTATTGAATTTCTGTGCCTCATTCATAGAAAAGAGTAATTTCTTCATGCTTTTTCTTCCAAATTATTTTTTTTCTGCTATATCTAATCTACTTTTCAACCATCCATAGAACAGTGGTTCTCTCAAAAGTTGGAGAGTGTCAGAATTGCCAAAGCTAGTAAAGAATACAGAAGCCCTAGGCTCATTGAAGTAAAATAGGTCATGGATTCTTGTCTTTTCACCAAGTGCCCCAAGTGATTCTGATACCAATGGTGTTTGAGAACAACTGCCATTGAATTTTTAATTACCATGGTTTTTCTTTTCCCAAGTTGCATTTGGTTCTTTTCTTTTCTTTTCTTTTTTTTTTTTTTTTTTTTTTTGGTTCTTTTTCAAATTTGGCTTATTCTGATAACCCTTGTCATACTTTTAATTCCTTCCTTTATTCCTGAAATCTATTGGACACAAATACTTTATATTCTGTATCTGATCATTAGTTTGTAGTCTTTGGAGAGTGTGAGTCTGTTAAACTATTGGTTTTGCTAATTTTTGCTAATGGTGGCTTGAAACAAGTACTTTAGCAACACTTGAAAACTCAGGCTTCTTTATTTCTGACCTTTGAGAAATTTCCTTATTTTTCTTCTGATACATTACTACATGTATTTTTTAAATTATTTTAAATATTTTCTCTGGCATTTTTAGTTGTTCTGCTTTAAGAGGGGTTCTTGTGACCATCCAGTGTGCTGTGTTGCTAAAATTGGAACATTCAAATCTTAGTACAAGATTTTGTAAGGCTGTCATCTAATATTGAGGCAGCATAATTTTGTGAGCAGCAAACCTCTAGAATTTTTTATACTCCTATATCTGGCTTCAGAAAGAAATATTACTGATCAAATAGCAGCTTTAAAAACCTCTTCATCTAAATATGTTTACTTTGGATATTAGCAGCTTATGGCATTATTTACTTTGTATTAACTTTAGCTAATGAACTTTTTTCTTGTTATTACTTTAAGGAGGTAATTGAGTTCTATGTTCAAAATGAAAATTCAGTGGACAGATGGAAAAAACCTTTAGTGATTGATAAACTCAAGGTAAGAAAATAAGAAAACCTTTAATAATGGAAAATTTATATACAGGTTTTGGGTTTTTTTTTTAATGCAGGTGTTTTTCGTTTGTTTTTTGAGACCTCAGTTTGTTATTTGCTGTTGTTCTGTATGTAGTGAATAAATACATCAATAACTGTTTAAAAAGAAAATATAGAATATGTAGTATGCAAATTAGGCTACGTAGTGTTTTGTGTATGGTATGTGATGAAGACAGAGACAGCCTCTTAGAGCTGTTCAAAGAAAAAATATGATCAACACCACTCACTACCATCTGTCACTCAATTGAGACAGAAGTCAAGCAAGACATTTGTCCCACCTGGGCTCAATCTAAATTTGATGTTTTTAAATCTTAACCACCACACATGTAAGAAACTGAACTGTGCAAAATAGTATGTGTGGCATAATTATGCTCAAATGTGGGAGATTCTGTAAGAATTCTGTAAGATTCTGTAATCATAATTCTGTGATTCAGTAAGAAGTACCCAAGAAAGCAAAGTTTTTCAGCCAAATCTAGGGAAACTTGGAGGAAAAGGCATTTCTTTAATGCCTTTTGATTGTTGTTTTATAATGAATTAATAACTATTTGGTTTCACACACTGTAGGATAAATGAAATAAATAATTTCATAAGTGTTTTTAAATTGCAAAAGTATAAATAACAATATCTTTTAAAAATAAACTATTTTAGTTCATGGTAAATTATGATCACACTGGCATATTCATCACCTTGACAGGAAATGGCCAAAGCAGAAGGCCTCTGGAACTTGTTTTTGCCAGCTGTAAGCGGTCTCAGCCAGGTGGACTATGCCTTGATTGCTGAAGAAACAGGAAAATGCTTTTTTGCTCCAGATGTCTTTAACTGCCAAGCACCAGGTTACTGCATTATTTAAAAACAAAACTTTCTCAGATATTTTGAGGAGTGTTTGAAATTTGTCTATTTTATGACAGGAAGTTTTTCTACACAAAATCATGGATTTATAAACTTGTCTGTAGTTTTACTTTTCATTTACTTTGATTTAAATATTAAAAAATGGATCCAGTGTCCTCATTGGATTATTCTTTGGTTAAATATCATTACATTAAGAGTATTAGTGAATAGAGATCACCACCAAAGGGATTGCAGTATAAGGATTGCAGTTTCATGATTGGGTATTGGATATTTCTATGGCTAGTTGGAATGGCTAGAGAGTTCTAACTCTTTTGGTTAGCCTGTCTCTCCATCTATTCACTAATTATTTAGTGTTCTAGATCCTTGGGATATATCAAGGAAAAAAATACACAAAAATTCCTGCCCTCATGGAGCTGATATCCTAATGGAGGGAAACAGAAATAAATAATAAATATAGGGGCACTTGGTGGCTCAGTCAGTTAGGCATCCAACTCTTGATTTTGGTTCAGGTCATGGTTTCACGGTTTATGGGATCGAGCCCTGTCAGGGTCTGAGCTGACAGTGCGGAGCCTGCTTGGGATTTTCTCTCTCCTTTCTTTTTGCCCCTCCCCTGCACTCTCTTTCTCAAAATAAATAAATAAACATTAAAATAATAATAATAATAATAATAATAATAATAATAATAATAGGGGCACCTGGGTGTCTCAGTCAGTTAAGCATCTGACTTCAGCCTAGGTCATGATCTCACAGTTTCTGAGTTTGAGCCCCACTTTGGGCTCTGTGCTAACAGCTTGAGCCTGGAGCCTGCTTCAGATTCTGTGTCTCCCTCTCTCTCTCTCTGCCCCTCCCCCACTTGCACTCTGTGTGTGTGTGTGTGTGTGTGTGTGTGTGTGTGTGTGTGTGTCTCAAAAATAAATAAACATTAAAAATAAATAATATAATAAGGAAGTAAATTATGTAGTAAGTTTGAAGATGAAAAGTGCTTTGGGAATAAAAAACTTAGGGTGGGGGGGAGTGCTGGAATGCTAGGGAACAAGAAATGCAAATTACAATTTAACATGGAATGGTCAGGATCAGACTTACTGAGAAAATGACATTCGATAAAGACTTAAAGAAGATGAGAGAGTTAGCCATGCTGATATCTGGGAGAAGAATTTTCATAGCAGAGGAAACAGAAAATGCAAAGACCCTAAGACAAGAGTGTGATTGGTGTATAGCCAAGGAGGCCAGCGTAGTAGGGAGACTAGTAAGAGAAGATAGCAGAGAGGAAAGGGCATTATAGGGTAGGTAATGGCTTCTACCTTCTGTGAAATGGGAAGCCATGGGAGATTTGAGCAGAAGAGTGACAAGATTAACTTCAGCTTTAAAAGAATCACTTTGACTACTATGTTGAGAATTAACAAAACGAGGGAAGGAAGGAAGCAGGGAGTCTCTTGTAATAATCCTAGTTAGAGATGATGGGGATTTGTTTGTTCTGGTATCAGTGGAATAGAAGTGGAAAGATTCTAAATATATTTTGAAGGAAGAGCAAAGAGGATTTCCTGATTTGATATGAGGGAGTCAAGGATACCTCCAAAGGATGCCATTAAAAATTGGAAGGATAAGGAAAGAAGGCCAGTTTTTCTTTAAAAAGGTAATATGGAAGGTATAAACCCAGAATGTAGTCTGTAGAAGATGTTTTGAAACCTGAATTTGCCAAAGAACTGGCTAAGGAACTTAAAAAACAAATTCGCAGGCTCCATTCCTGAAGATTTGATTCAGTAGGTCTAGGGTAGACCCTGTAAATGTCTTTTGTTTTTTCCCCCCAAGTTACTTTAGTTATTCTATTGCTACTAGTCAAGGAATAACATTTTACTTGTTGTAGAAGGATGATGGTATGATATCCTATGTTGTCACTGCACAAGTTAGACCTTGATACTGCCTATTGTGCTTATTGTATGGCCCTAGTGCTAAAGCTCTCTCAAAAAGGGTTAATGAAGGATGGAACTGCCAAAAAGAAGAATATTGGTTGTCTGAGAGAAAACACAATATGGTTGCATAGCACAGTGTTTGCACCTGGACTTTAACTCTCATTTATTCCCAACTATTAAGATAGTTCATTGACTTTTGATGATGGTTGAACTTATCCCTGACGTGGTAAGTGGAAGGAAATCCTCTTCACAACACCAGTTTATCAAATCACTGCTGTACTACATTTTAATCTAATAATGAGGCTATTGTAAAAATCAAGAAATCTATCCTAGAATTTCTAAAGATTTCATCTCATTTGTGTGAAGCTATTATGTTATGCTACAAAGGGGGCGTAATTTCATGGAAGGATTACTGGTAGTCTTTTATTTAGAACTTTTTTTATTGCTACTCATAGTAAGAAATATATTTCATATTGTGACCCAGTATGTAGCCTATGTAGTTTTATGTGTATATTCATGGATGGATGGATTGTACAAGGCGGGGGGCGGGGGGGAAGACTGAAAAAGAGTTTCATGAAATAATAGTTTCCCTTGTTGCATGCAACATATTCAGATATTTTCCACTGAGTCTAATCTAATGTATTCTATTTTGATCTATTTCATTTTTTAAAGAATGTTAGCCATATTCCATTAAATTTATTTCATGACCTACTAATGGGTCATAATATGAAAAATAATGCCACAGAAGACTTCCTCTGTAGACACTGCTCTGCCACTATTTCTTCATTTGACCCGTGAACTCACTTTTCACTGGAAGGTCTTTTTTCTAGCATTAAAATTTCTAGTATTAAAGTTTCATGAGTCTGTTAGTTGTATTATCTAAATGACATCACCGTTCTGCTGAAATTTTTAAATTGGCCAGGAAAATACATTTTCTTTGACCAAAGTTTGATCAGCAACTCTCCTTAGCAAACAAAGATGTGTAAAACTGTAAGTAGAACACTAGGCGTTTACCCTTTGTGGTGGAGCTATCTTCATGAAGCCCTTGGGGATTGGGTTTCGGAGCATTTCCAGAGCAGATGAAGAAGGGAATGTAACTGATGTCAATTAAATACTTTGGGAGTTTTCTTAAGTATAAAAGATGAATTTCTACTCAAGCTTCTCAAATAGTTCTAAAACCTTATGGGAACCATATGTAGCTTTCCAATTTGTCTTTTATTTTTTTGCCCTTCATTAAGTCATACAGTATTATATATTGGGATATTGAAAATAGGAATTTTTTAGAAATGTTTATTGATTTATTTTGAGATAGAAAGAGCACCAGCACGGGAGGTGCAGAGAGAGGGAAAGAGAGAGAATCCCAAGCAGGCTCTGTGCCATCAGTGCAGAGCCCCACATGGAGCTTGAACTCACAAACTATGAGATCATGACCTGAGCCGAAATCAAGAGTTGGATGATTAACCGACTGAGCACCCCAGGTGCCCCTGAAAATAGCAATTTTTAATTCTAAAGCTCTTACTAGAAAATTTGGGGGCCTTTGGGCTGATTTTGGGGCTGGTGATTTTTTTGTAGAAATAATTTATCTAGGCTTTTTCCCATCCTGTAAAATATAACTTTGTTTTGCCAGCTTCTCAGAATAAACTGATAATTTTTGGAAAGATCTAATTCAGTATTTACTTCATTTGAACTATAACAAGAAACAATTTAAAATAAGCAAAGAAAATGATGAGTTTCATTAATTATAACTGAGGACTCATTTTTTCCCTCATTCAAAGAGCTTTTAAGCTTTAACAAATTTTAAGAATTTGTTCATCTATACGAATTTTGTGCATTTTAGTATAACTTTGGCTCTGTTAGTAGTGTCTAACCAGAGTGCACACATATTTTAAGAGACTTAACATGGGGGCGCCTGGGTGGCGCAGTCGGTTAAGCGTCCGACTTCAGCCAGGTCACGATCTCGCGGTCCGTGAGTTCGAGCCCCGCGTCAGGCTCTGGGCTGATGGCTCAGAGCCTGGAGCCTGTTTCCGATTCTGTGTCTCCCTCTCTCTCTGCCCCTCCCCCGTTCATGCTCTGTCTCTCTCTGTCTCAACAATAAATAAACGTTGAAAAAAAAAATTAAAAAAAAAAAGAAAAATGCTTCCTCAAAATTTTGAGGAATCAGAGGAATCAGTTTTCAAAGGAAGGGTTTCAGGTAACATTTTTTGAAGTTTGATAGGAGTGAATATCAGAGGAAAGCCTCTAGAGCATTTTGCTCCATAGCAGACATGAAGTATTCTTTTTCTTATATGAGAATGATACTAGTGTATCAGTCACTGAACAACACCCTCTGATGTGTTGGAAAGGGTCTTTGAAGTTATCTGCCGTCACTTTCTATCAGGGATTCTGTGTTTAGCATTCTCGAGATTCGACCTGGTACTTTTCTAGATGGTAGGGGGCACATAGAAGTAAGAGCATTGGTAGAGGTAGAGACAATTACTCTGTGAGTTCAGAGGAAGGAGATATTTCTGACTGGGTAATCAGAGATTCTTCACAATGCAAGTGGCTCAGAAGCAGGAATTTACTTAGGAATGATGGGTAGATTTGTACTTGAGAGAAGGCTTGGCACAAGCAAATGTATGAAAGTTAGAAAGCACAGTGTATGCTTGAGGAACAGGAGTCTCAGTGCTGGATTCTCAATAGAACATGTAACGATAATTGTTTTCCAGGAGCCATCACCCCTAGCAGAGCATATTTGCGAGAGAGCCAGGAAAGATTAAGCCAGTAAATTGTTTCCCTTAGTCCTAATTGAGTCAGCCTTCATTAGAGCCATGCTTTATTGAGATGAAGCAGACAAGTGTGTGTAATTCACAAGTTGAATAAATGTGCACCAAATGCCATATACTTATAATAACTATTTATGGAATATCTTCATTATAAATTATATTTACATTTCATGTTTCAAAATATTTTTGTTAGCAAATACTTAAAAGGTACATGTGTATATTGTCAAGATAAGTTTGGATTTCATATTGATAAATTTTTAAATGTAAAAGAAATGTTTTTTCTTATGTATAGACACAGGGAACATGGAGGTGCTCCACCTATATGGAAGTGAAAAGCAGAAGCAGCAGTGGCTTGAGCCTCTTCTTCAAGGAAACATTACGTCCTGCTTCTGTATGACGGGTAAAAGCAAATCACGGTTCTTCCCTTGTGCAGAGAGTTATCCTGGAGCTATTATGGATGAGCTAAAGAAAGGAGGGAGGTGCCTCTGTGTTTCAGGCAAATTCACCCATGGCTAGAAATGTAAATATGATTGTTTTGAGTGCAGTTTCAAATTTTGGGATTTTTAAATGTGCAGAATAAAATTGCCCTCCCATTTGGGAGGATACCACAGCTGATGTTTTCTGGCTGTCTACTTTAGCCATTTAGCGCAGAGTAAACCTAACTTCATAATCTTTTGACTAGCATTTCAAAAATTGTTATCTCTGGATATTTAATATCTTTTTTGCCCTTATGATGAAATACTCATATTTGTGATAATTTTATGTTGATACAAAATATTTAACCCTGCCATAAACCTAGAAAAATAGAACATTCACCAATGCTAGTCACATTGTTCAAATTATGTTCATTAGGGAAGTAAAATTAGGGGCATGTTAATGAAAAAGGGTTTGGTACCATTTGTACATAGGAAACAGCAATAACGAATTCTTCAAAGGAAAAAGTCATTCTATAGTTGAGTTTAGAATTAAACTATATGTCATCTGGCCATAATTCTGGCCAGATTTTAAACTCTTCTATAATATTGCATATGTTTATAATAGCAAAACTAATTTTCATTTAAAATCAGTAAGAGGCATTTATTGAACACCTATAGTATGATGTGTTTTCTACAAAGCACTAATTGGAGGTTACAGAGCAAGTACACCGCTCCGTCTAAAGGAACTGGGTCTCTAGTTTTAGAAATAGAATACACAAAATATCTGAAGGACCCATTTAAAAAAGCAGGATATTAACAAGTGCACATTACTATGATTGAGGGCTAGCCTTTACATTCTGAAATGCCATATAATAAAGCAGTTGTGTAAGGGTGTCCCATGAAAAACTTTCTGAAGACATTGTGTTGAGCATGCAGAATAAACTGATGAGATGGAATTCTCAAGGCATAGTTAGAAATTGTCGAAAATAGTAAATTATAAGGAAATCTGAATTGTAAGTATTTAGTATATTTCCACTGTGGGAAATAAAGGACATTTTAATCTAGTTTTGATGTTTGGAGAACGGATTCCATGAGTTATCTCAAATCATGTACCAGTGAGGGAGCCAAGAACACAATTCAGATTGCTGATCCCAGTGTTCGAAATTCATTCTTCCAGTGTACACTTTTTGAATACCTGCTATGTGTAGGTTATGGGAGGTCCAGGGTGGGATGGGGGGAAGGGAAGGAACATGCCTCTATCCTCAAAGAGTTCACATTTCCTTATTCAAAGTCTCTTTTGTAAGTAGATGATGTCTGCCTGCCCATAAATTCAACCTTTGCTTATTTATAGAGCCCGATGTAGCTTCAAGTGATGCCACAAATATTGAATGTAGCATCCAACAAGACGGAGATAGCTATGTAATTAATGGCAAGAAATGGTGGAGCAGTGGTGAGTATTCAGATCCATCCTTTGTGCCAGGTGCTGTGCTAGAATAACGTGATACATAGTTATTAGTTTTGTGATCATAGTTCCTTAAATTCTGCCTTTAAAAGCATATTGAAATTTAGAAATATTTGCGAAAAAGAAAAGTAATTTAAAAATAACATATCTTGATTAGGTGATATTTAAGAGCAGAAAACATGTCTTTTTTTCAGTTTTACAATTCACAATTTTTTAAGGTTTATGAGAGAAAATTCATATCCGCGCACACTATTTGTGATCATGGTAATTTCTATCAAAATTAAATTTTAATAGGGATATATTAAATGAAATATAATTTATAAATAATTGTATTTAAAGAGATAAGATGTACATGTTATTAGAAATCATTTATTGTGTCACGTTTCTTCATTGCTTAAAAATACAAGTGGTTTGGGGCGCCTGGGTGGCGCAGTCGGTTAAGCGTCCGACTTCAGCCAGGTCACGATCTCGCGGTCCGGGAGTTCGAGCCCCGCGTCAGGCTCTGGGCTGATGGCTCAGAGCCTGGAGCCTGTTTCCGATTCTGTGTCTCCCTCTCTCTCTGCCCCTCCCCCGTTCATGCTCTGTCTCTCTCTGTCCCAAAAATAAATAAACGTTGAAAAAAAAAAAAAATACAAGTGGTTAAGCAAAAAAATAAGAATCTATACATGAGAAAATGTATTCTTAACCCTCGGTAATAGACTCACATAAATGGATGAGCCCTTTAGGAAGTCATAAAATTGGAACCTGGGTAAATATGATTATCTAAAGATTTCTTCTAGAGTATACATGTAAATCTAATAAGATAACCAAGTTATTATTAAAGAAAGTTGACATCATGGAAGCAAATTATGTGTTCAGAAATTTAGCAGGGATAAAAAGAAAAAGAAAAAAAAAAGAAAAAAAATTTACCAGGGATGTATTAAAAGGGCCATTAAAGCTTTTTATGTATTTTTTTATTGTTAAATTGTTATTCTGTCTGGGGTCTTACAAAATCACAAACTACGAAATGGGAAAAAAGGATTAAATTTTGCTGTATAGTTATTCAAGTACTGAAATTATGCAGTGAAGTCATTCTTATATTAAAATTTAAATCATTTAAAATAATTATAAATACTCCTTTATATAAGCCTCTGTATTAATCTGTTTCAGATGGCCTAATTTATAGCATGGTGTTTTCATTATTAATATCTGTTAATACTATTTTCCTATATTGTTAATGTTAAGTTCATGTTTTGTGCACTTGTGATTTCATTTCCTCTTCTTCCTGGCTGCTACATTCTCCCATCCTCCCCCACCTTTTGATTGTTATAAGTTGGCACCACAGTGTTTAACATTTAAGTTTCAGAATAAAGCAGATGTTCTCTCTGGGGAGAAGCATCATTCATGTGAATCGGAGCAAGAGACAGTTTTACATTTAAATGCTAAAAGTACTGGTTGGCTCTGTAGGATCTTCTGAGTCAAAAGGAATCTCGTCCACGTTTTGTCTTTGTCTTCTCCAGGACCCATATTTCTTGGCAACTTTCATGATGTAGTTTTTAAACGATGCTCCCATAAAAACGTACAGGACTGGGTTGAGGCAGCTGTGAAAGAGTGCGATGCTCTCTGTGATTTGGATGGCAACATCCATGCGTTTGCTCATGTCACAGTCAGTGATCAGGGAGTAGATGATGTCTATGACTTGGCAGAACCTGACAATGTTATAAGGCAGCTGAGTGACAATGAAAACTATAACCACCGTGAGCAGAACTTTGAGGGGTCGAGATTTTTTAATGTTGGGCATCCTGATGAGTGTCCTTGCTGTGACAAAGTAGCATACTCCCATAATAAGAAAAGGTATTACAAATCCAATGCAGATTTCCAACATTTGAATTGATGCTTTCACTGATGTTCCTAGGTGATATGGAAAGATGGGAATGCACCTAGCCTTGTGATTTACTGTATAAAAAACCAGCTGTGGTATACTCAGCAAGATGGCAACCATCCAGACAAAGAAACAGATAAGCCAGCATGGTTTCCCCACTCCTGATTGACTTGGGGCTTTCGTTACTGCCCAATATCTGTCTACACTGATACAAGCCAGAAACTGCATTCCAGAGACGAAATTGACAGTGTACAAGGCTGAAGTGACTTTGCACATGATTCTCCCTAAAACCCACCCATGAACTGCATTAACTGCCCAAAAAGGCAGAGTAAATAGAAGGAGTAAATCTGCCACTGCCAAATTCAGGATGTACACATCTGTTTTGGTTCTCTGTTTCTTGTAATAGGCATAAATCGCCACTACTATGGAATTGCCTGCAATTCCAATGATGAAAGCTATTGTGAAGAAGGCAGGCAGGAAGACTTTTGCAAATTTTCTGACTTCTTCTTTTATACAGATCACTTCATACTGACTATAGTCATGAGTGCCATTCACTTCATTTTCCTCATAATAGTAATCTGTTGACTGGTTGTGTTCCAAAGCCATGGCTCCAATCTAAATGTCAAAAGGAATACAGAATATTCATTTTAATATTGTTTAAAAGGAAACAATTTTTGATCTAGCATGTATTTGTTCTTTTACTCAAGAATAGATTATTGGGTGGGGCGCCTGGGTGGCGCAGTCGGTTAAGCGTCCGACTTCAGCCAGGTCACGATCTCGCCGTCCGTGAGTTCGAGCCCCGCGTCGGGCTCTGGGCTGATGACTCAGAGCCTGGAGCCTGTTTCCGATTCTGTGTCTCCCTCTCTCTCTGCCCCTCCCCCGTTCATGCTCTGTCTCTCTCTGTCTCAAAAAATAAATAAACGTTAAAAAAAAAAATTAAAAAAAAAAAAAGAATAGATTATTGGGGCACCTGGGTGGCTCTATCAGTTAGCATCCGACTCTTGATTTCAGCTCAAGTTACGATCTCACAGGCACAGGAGTCAGGCTCCATGCTGATTGTGGAACCTGCTTGCGATTCTCTCTGTCCCTCCCCACTTAGGCATACACACACACACTCTCTCTCTCTCTCTCTCTCTCTCTCTCTCTCTCTCAAAAATGAATAAATATTAAAAACAACAACAAAAACTAGAGAATAGATTGTTGCCATAACATAGGTGAGACTGAATCTGCCACTCTTTGAAATTTGAAACCTTTTAATGGAAACCACTTAGGAATATATCCCCAAGGTTATTTTTTCATCCTTTGGTTTTACAAGTCTGTGTGTAAAAGCTAGGATTTAAACATGAAAGATAAAATTAATACCCTGAGGAATTTTCTTAGTCATTAAACCCTAAATGAAAGTAATGACTTTTATGTAAAAATAGTTGGGTTTTTTTTTTTAAGGTTTTACCTTTTTTAAGTAATCTCTCCACCCAATATGGGGCTTGAACCCACAACCCCAAGATCAAGAGTCACATCCTCTACTAACTGAGCCAGTCAGTTGGTAGTCAGCTACCCACAAAGTAGTTTTTAACATATGAAAAATTAGATTTCAGCAAAAGGAATAACAATGTTATTATTTTTTACATATACAACTTTGTGATTCTTATGCAGTATATTGTCAGTAAATTAAATTGTTCATCTAAAATAAAATTATTTTCAGGGAGCCAGGTGGCTCAGTCAGTTGAGTGTCCGACTTCGGCTCAGGTCATGATCTCACCATTCATGGGTTTGAGCCCCACCTTGGGCTCTGAGCTGTCAGCACAGAGATGCTTCGGAGTCTGCTTTGGATTCTGTGTCTCCCTCTCTCTCTGCCCCTCCCCCGCTCACACTTTGTGTCTGTGTGTGTCTCTCTCTCTCAAAAATAAATAAACAGTAAAAAAGACAGAACATTGTTAAAAAAAATTAAACATCAAAAAAATAAAATATTTTTCTGGGGTGCCTGGCTGGCTCCGTCAGTTAAGCATCCAACTCTTGATTTCAGCTCAGGTTATGATACTACCGTTCGTGAGTTCAAGCCGTGTCAGGCTGCGCACTGACAGGCAGAGTCTGCTTGGGATTCTCTCTCTCTACCCCCCTTTTTCTCTACCCCTCCCCTGCTTATGTGCACACGCATTTTCTCTGAATAATAAATTAAAAAAATTTTTTTCTTATTGCCACCAGAGCTCTATCTCTAAAATGTCAATCTGTCACTCTCCTGCTTAGCTCTCCCCTAAAAGACACATTTCTTCACCTGAAAGATAGAATCCAAGCTCCTTAGCATTATGCCCAAGCCTCCCTCCCTAATGTGGTCCTACCCATGGTTCCTGCTACATTTCTCTACTATGTGCCTTACGCTGTAGACAGTAATAGTACTCATTTGAAGCATTTTGCTGGCATACACATGCTGCAGCACATATCTTCATCATTACTCATTCTGTTCCTTTATCTGATAGACTCTTTCCTGCTCTTCCCTTAAAGGGCCACTTCCTTCCTCCTCAGTTAACCTGGATCTCGCCTTGCCAGAAGACTTTCCTGATCCAATAGCTATATCTACATACATACCTACATTCACTCTTAGAGAATGGACCCCATCCTATGGAAAAGATGGGTTTCCTAGACTACCTTTTCCCTCTGTGCTTAAGTTCCCTAAAAGTGTGACTTATTGGGTTTATGTTTCTAATTAATACCTTGGAGAGTGCCTGGCACACACTAGGTGCTCAGTAAATATTTGTTAAACTAAAGGTTTTACCAGCAGAGGTATAAAGCTATTACTGTAGAATGGATAGATGATGTGCCAGGAATCTTCTTGTCTCATCACTAGTTATTTTACTATATTGGTTATTAACACCCTATAGAAGTAAGATAAACTTGCACAGAATTCACAAGTTTTTAAAAGTATATAAAAATTACTTTCGGTGTTTTTATTTTAGTGCTGAGTTTTGTTTTGCTCCTTCCTTACCCGTTCTGTTTCCCTTTGATTGCTTTTGTACTTGGAAGAATCTCTAACATTCTTATGGAATCATTAATGAAACTACTATTTTTAAAACAGTGTGCCAACTTGTACATTTTCAAAAGAATGTTCTTATTCTTACTAACCCTTTTTGGATAGTAAAGCAAAGAAGGCCCCCCCAAGGAAATATGCCACATAGAAGAACTTCTTTCGTTATGTAAAAACCAGGTGCTAACAATCTAAAATGACTATTTTTATCCTTAAGGTTATTTGAAAAGTTACAATCTGGAAGACCATTCTGATCATCATTTTCTTATGTGTTAATTATTAACACAGTATGCACTTTGTACTTTCTTTCTCATTCATCACAAATCTTGAACCTGGTGATAAGGAATAACATGCCCAAATAATACAAGACATTAAGGAAATATATTTTTAAATAAGAATCTTATTAAAAATATGAGTAAGTAAAACAAGGACTGGAAATTATTTGCAGACATGATCCTTTGGCAGATATATAGGAATACATTTTAGATGTCTTTATAATTATTACCAGAACAAAAAAAAAGATAGCATTTATAAAACAAAGTAGAAAAAAAAGGTAGAGCAAAACTTATTTTCTCATTAACAAAACTGTATAGGCAAGTAATGGTATTAAAATAATACCAGAAATAAAATATTTTCATCCTGCTATTTTCAGATTTAAGTTTTAAGATTAAAGTGTATAGCTGCTTTTAAATAGCTCTTTTTTGCACATATAAACGTTCAGACTTTTATGCATCAAGACTCCCTCTACATAGGTAAATATACAAAGTCTTTGGGCTTTAAAAAACAATCTTATCCAAGTTAGAATGAGAAAAAGAAAAAACCAACCTGTTTCAGTGGGCAGAGAGGAGCAGTCTTGAGTGAAGACTAAAATCAAATGACCTCTTTAACTCAAGCTACTTTTGTTTTCGTTTTACACCCCGCCTTTGTCTTGCATCCAAGAGGGCTTTCCTGAAATTTAACCTTGTGAGCACTTGATCTTTTACTTTTTGTATAACCATCCTGGAAGTCAAATCCAAGTTCTTAAGTGTCCTAAAATACAAACTTGAAAGAATTCCATCTTGTTTCAAAAACTACATAACTTTCAAAGTTTCCACTTAGATGAAGGGAACAAGAATGTGTCTGCAGCTGAGGAACCAATCGCCAAACTGAAAGAATTCACCCTGAGAGTCAAGGCAGCTAATGAGTGCTCATAGGTAGCATCTAGAGAAATAACTTGTAAAAGTTATTTTGTCTAGAAAAGAAAAATGACTTTACCTCAGAAAGTTATCTTTTTGAAGACTGAATTATTGCAGACTAAATTCTGAGTAACAACTAGGCATTTATAGAACTTAATATTTTTATGCCACATCATTTAATATTTTACTTAAACTATTAAAGTATTCTTAGCTGTGCTATATTTCTTCTTTGTCCTTGATGCCAGAGTTAAGTCTTTCCCCATGTCTTTAAACTCTCTTGCCTTCTTGTAACCTTTTTCTTCAAAGACCAGCATACAAACCTTCAAAATCCTTTCGTCTGGGGACATTGTTTTTCCCATGCTAACAAACAAATGAAAATGAGAGAAGAAATGCATGCAGATTAAGCCCTTGGGGGTCTATTTGAGCTTGACTTTCCTTACATTTGCATTAATAATTCCCTTTATTTCCTTTCTCCTGCAAGACTAGGTAGGCTCAGTCTCCACCTGCAGAAGTCCTTTTAGAGGAATGTCAATTTTTCTGCAAGCAGTTGATCAAAGTCTCTTGTTAATTCACAGAAAAGAGGCTCTAAGTCACTGGGCCTTCATCTTCCTTCATCTTCCTTCATCTTCCCACAGTATAAATCTGAGAGGACTGCCAGTTTCTCCTTGTAATCCACCACTCTTTTAGAAAGTCATTTGCATGCAGCTAAACCAGCTCGCGGATGCGCGCGCACACACACACACACGCACGCACACAGTGCCTGGATTTGTGGTGTTTGTCATTTTCCAATGTGTAAATACTCCCACCCTGGCCAATTTTAAGGTATCAGTGTGAAGTCACTGAAGGCAAGGTTGCTAAGAGGGGAGCATTAATTATAAGCTCTCCTGAGCAGGCTCTAGCACACTTACTCAGAAAGAGGCATCTCTTCTTACCACGACTGATCATTAGTTTCTTGCTGACAGACACTGCACTTAATGTTATCCTGCCTGTCTAGACTATCTGGTTTTTCTCCTCCTCTTACCTCTTGTTGTTTTTTTGTTTTGTTTTTGTACAAATATAAATATTTATTTAAAATGAGAGATGCGGGGTGCCTGGATGGCTCATTTGTGCAAGCATCTAACCTTGGCTCAGATCATGATCTCGCTGTTCATGAGTTTGAGCTCAGAATCGGCTCTCTGCTGTTTGCACAGAGCTTGCTTCAGATCCTCTGTCCCCTTCTCTCTGCCCCTCCCCTGCTTGTGCTCTCTCTCAAAAATAAACATTAAAAAAAATAGTTTTTGATGAGAAATATATCACAACAAGCTATAAAACTTAAGAGGCCAACAAACACCAAAACTTAAAGAAAAATCCTCAAGAAAATATTTTAGGGCTCCTGGATGGTTCAGTCGGTTAAGTGTCCGACTTCAGCTCAGATTATGATCTCACAGTTCCTGAGTTCCAGTCCCGTGTTGGGCTCTCTGCTGTTCTCATAGAGACTGCTTTAGATCCTCTGTCTCCCTCTCTCTCTCTCTGCCCATCCCCTGCACGTTCTTTCTCTCTCTCTCTCTCTCTACAATGAAATAAGCATTAAAAAAAGAAAATGTATTAATAAACTGCCTGACACATCTCAATAGTACTATTTTTCCAGAATTTTTCAGCTACACATCCTTTTCCTCCAACTTTAGATATAGTTGACAATTAAAAATTGTTTATATTTAAGGTGGACAAGTTGATAATTTGATACATGTATACATTGTAAAATATTGACCCCAATCAAGGAAATTAACATTGTCCATCATCTCACGTAGTTACTTTTTTGGGGGTGATGGGTAAAAAACTTAAGATCTCCCCTCTTAGCAAATTTCAAGTATACAATATAATATTGTTAACTATAGTTACATGATTGTACCTTGGATGTCCAGAATTGACTTCTCTTGCATAACTGAAACTTTTTGCCCCTTGAACCGCATGTTCCCATATGCCCCTAGTTGCATACCCTTTGATCACTTCTTCAGTTTTGTAATTTTGTCATCTGTTTTCCATGAGAATAGAAATATACTTCACAGGCAGGTGAACTTGCTATTTGTGTTACTACTGCAGGTTTTTGCCCTCATGAACATAAACGTTCATATCCATTCTATTTCGTGTGATTTCTTCCAAAAATGTATGGTGCATTTTGTTGTTTTATTTTTTAAATTTTTTCCAGTGAAGTTAACATAGTGTTATATTAGTTTCAGGTGTACAGTATAGTGATTCATCAATTCCATATATCACCTGATGCTTATAACAATTGCAATCCTTAATCCCCATCACCTATTTGACCCAACCCTCCCATCTCCCCTCTAGTAACCATCACTTTGTTCTCTATAATTAAGATTCTGTTTCTTTCTTTTTTTTTTTTTTTTTATTCTCAACTTAGTTAACATACAGTGTAGTCTTGGCTTTAGGAGTAGAATCCAATGATTCATCACTTACGTATAACACCCAGTGCTCATCCCAACAAGTGCCCTCCTTAATGCCCATCACCCATTTTTCACACCCCCTTACTCCCATCACCTCTCAGTTCTCTGTATTTAAGAATCTCTTGGGGCGCCTGGGTGGTGCAGTCGGTTAAGCGTCCGACTTCAGCCAGGTCACGATCTCGTGGTCCGTGAGTTCGAGCCCCGCGTCAGGCTCTGGGCTGATGGCTCGGAGCCTGGAGCCTGTTTCCGATTCTGTGTCTCCCTCTCTCTCTGCCCCTCCCCCATTCATGCTCTGTCTCTCTCTGTCCCAAAAAAAATAAATAAACATTGGAAAAAAAAAAGTACCATACAAATGTGTTAAACACTTAACACACGTTTAAAAAAAAAAAAAAGAATCTCTTATGATTTGCCTCCTTCTCTGTTTTTATCTTATTTTTCCTTCTCTTCCCCTACGATCATCTGTTAAGTTTTTCAAATTCCACACATGAGTGAAATCATATGATACCTATCTTTCTCTGACGTGTTTCACTCAGTGTAATACCCTCCAGTTCCATCCATGTTGTTGCAAATGGCAAGATTTCATTCTTTTTCATCGCTGAGTAGTATTCCTTTGTAAGTATATACCACATCTTCTTAATGAATTCATCAGTTGATGGACATTTGGGCACTTTCCATAATTTGGCTGTTGTTGATAGCACTGCTATAAACATTGGGGTTCATGTGCCCCTTCAAATCAGTACTCATGTATCTAATTCCTGTTGGATAAATTCCTAGTAGTGTAATTGCTGGGTCATAGGGTAATTATACTTTTATTTTTTATTTGTTTAATTTATTTTCTTAATGTTTATTTTTGAGAGAGAGGGAGAGACAGAGCATGAGTGGGGAAGGGCAAAGAAAGAGGGAGACACAGAATTCTAAGCAGGCTCCATGCTCTGAGCTGTTAGCACAGAGCCCAATGCAGGGCTCGAACCCACAAACCACAAGATCATGACCCGAGCCAAAATCAGTCACTTAACCTATTGAGTCAACCAGGTGCCCCAGGGTAATTCTGTTTTTAATTTTTTGAGAAACCTCCATACTGTTTTCCAGAGTGGCTGCACCAGTTTGCATTCCCACAAACATAAGATTCCGTTTCTTGATTTGCCTCTCCCTCTCTTTTTTTTTCTCTTTGCTCATTTTTTTAATTATTATATTTTTTCAAAAATTTTTTTATGTTTATTCATTTTTGAAAGAGAGAGACAGAGCACAAGCAGGGGTGGGGCAGAGAGAAAGGGGGACACAGAATCTGAAGCAGGCTCCAGGCTCTGAGCTGTCAGCACAGAGCCCGACACAGGGCTTGAACTCACGAACCGCGAGATCATGACCTGAGCCGAAGTCAGACACTCAACAACTGAGCCACCCAGGTGCCCCATATTATTATTATTTAAAGTTTATTTATTTGAGAAAGTGAGTGTATGAGCCAGAGAGGGGTAGAGAGAGATGGAGACGGAATCCCAAGCAGGCTCCACATTGTCAGTACAGAACCCCACATGGGGTTCAAACTCACAAACTATGAGATCATGACCTGAGCCAAGATCAAGAGTTGGATGCTTAACCAACTGAGCCACCCAGATGCCCCTCATTTGTTTCATTTCTTAAATGCCACATTTGAGTGAAATCATATGGTATTTGTCTTTTTCCAAGTGATTTATTTCACTTACTATTATACTCTCTAGCTCCATCCATGTTGTTGCAAATGCAAGCTTTCATTCTTTTTTATGGCTGAATAATATTCCACTGTATACATATATAGGACTTCTTTATCCATTCATCAATCAGTGGACACTTGGGCTGCTTTCATATCTTGGCTATTATAAATAATGCCGCTATATTGGGGCACCTGGGTGGCTCAGTCGGTTGAGCGTCCGACTTCGGCTCAGGTCATGATCTCACAGTCTGTGAGTTCAAGCCCCGCATCGGGCTCTGTACTGATGGCTCAGAGCCTGGAGCCTGCTTCCAATTCTGTGTGTGTGTGTCTCTCTCTCTGCCCCTTCCCTGCTCATGCTCTGTCTCTCTCTGTCTCAAAAATAAATAAAAACATTAAGAAAAAAAATTTTTTTTAAATAATGCCGCTATAAACACATAGGTACATGTATCCCTTTGAATTAGTGATTTTGTATTCTTTGGGTAAATAACCAGAAGTGCAGTTGCTGGACTGTATGATAGTTCTATTTTTAACTTTTTGAGAACATCCATACTATTTTCCATAGCAACTCCATCAGTTTGCATTCCCATCAACAGTGCAAGAGGGTTCCTTTTTCTTCACATCCTCACCAGCACCTGTTGTTTTTTGTGGTGTTTTTAGTCATTGACAGTTATGAGGTGATATCTCATTGTAGTTTTCATTTGCTTTTCCCTGATGGTAAGTGATGACAAACATTTTTTCATGTGTCTGTTGGCCATCAGTATGTCTACTTTGAAGAAATTTCTGTTCAAGTTTTCTGCCCATTTTTAACTGGATTATTTGTTTTTTGGGTGTGAGGTTTCTTGTTTTGTTTTTTAAGTAGGCTCTGTACCCAGCACACAGCCCAACATGGAGCTTGAACTCATGACCCTAAGACCAAGACCTTAGCTGAGATCAAGAGTTGGATCCTCAGCCAACTGAGCCACCCAGGTGCCTGGGTGTTGAGTTTTATTAATTTTTTATAGATTTTGGATATTAACCCTTTATCAGATATGTCATTTGCAAATATCTTCTCCCGTTCTATAGGTTGCCTTTTAGTTTTGTTGATTGTTTCCTTCACTGTGTAAAAGCTTTTTAGTTTGAAGTAGTCCCAATAGTTCATATTTGCTTTTTGTTTTCCTTGCCTCAGAAGACATCTAGAAAGAAGTTGGTATGGCCAAAGTCAAAGAAGTTACTGCCTGTGTTCTCTTCTAGGATTTTGATAGTTTGAGGTCTCACATTTTAGGTCTTTCATCCATTCTGAATTTCTTTTTGTGTATGGTATAAGAAAGTAGTCCAGTTTCATTCTTCTGCATATAGCTGTCAAGCTTTCCCAACACCATTTGTTGAAGAGACTGTCTTTTTTCCATTGGATATTCTTCCTGCTTTGTTGAAGATTAGTTGACCATATAGTTGTGGGTCCATTTTGGGGTTTTCTAGTCTGTTCCATTGATCTATGTATCTGTTTTTGTGCCAGTACCGTACTGTCTTGATGACTGCAGCTTTGTAATATAGCTTGAAATCTGGAATTGTGATGCCTCTAGCTTTTTCTTTTCAAGATTGCTTTGGCTATTCAGGGTCTTTTGTAGTTCTGTACAAATTTTAGGATTGTTTTTTCGAGTTCTGTGAAAAATGCTGGTGGTATTTTGATAGGGATTGCATTGAATGTGTAGATTGCTTTGAGTAGTATAGACATTTTAACAATATTTGTTCTTCAATCCGTGCACATGCAATATTATTCCATTTCTTTGTGTCCTCTTCAATTTCTCTCATAAATATTCTATAGTTTTCAGAGTACAGATCTTTTACCTCTTTGGTTAGGTTTATTCCTAGGTATCTTATTATTTTTGGTGCAATTGTAAATGGGATTGTTTTCTTAATTTCTCTTTCTGCTACTTCATTATTAGTGTATAGAAATGCAACAGACTTCTGCATATCAATTTTGTATCCTGCAACTTTACTGAATTAATTTATCAGTTTTGGTGGAGGCTGTAAGGATTTTCTATGTGTAATATCATGTCATCTGCAAATAGTGAAAGTTTTACTTCTTCCTTACCAATTTGGATGCCTTTTATTTCTTTTTGTTGTCTGACTGCTATGGCTAGCACTTCCAGTAATATGCTGAATAAAAGTGATAAGGATGGACATCCTTGTCTTTTTCCTGACCTTAGGGGGAAAGCTCTAGGTTTTTCCACATTGAGCATGGTGTTTGCTGTGGGATTTTTATATATGACCTTTATTATGTTGAAATATGTTCCCTCTAAACCTACTTTGTTTGAATGTATGTTGTACTTTTGTCAAATGCTTTTCCTGCATCTATTGAAATGATCATATGGTTTTTATCCTTTCTCTTATTGATGTGATGTATCACAATTTTTTTGTGAATATTGAACCACCCTTGCATCCTGGGAATAAATCCCACTTGATTATGGTGAATGATTTTTTTTAACCTGTTGTTGAATTTGGTTTGCTAGTATTTTCTTGAGGATTTTTGCATCTATATTTATCAGAGATATTGACCTGTAGTTCTCTTTTTGTGTGTGTGTGTGTGTGTGGTATCTTTATTTGGCTTTGGTTTCAGGGTGATATTGGCCTCATAAAATGAATTTGGAAGTTTTCCTTCTTCTTTTTTTTGGAATAGTTTGTGTAGAATAGGTATTAACTCTTCTTTAACTGTTTGGAAGAATTTGCCTCTGAAGCCATCTGGTATTGGGCTTTGTTTGACTGATTCAGTCTCGTTGCTGGTAATCAGTCTGTTCAAGTTTTCTGTTTCTTCCTGCCTCAGTTTTGGTTGGTTATATGTTTCTAAGAATTTGTCCATTTCTTCTAGGTTGTCCAATTTGTTTGCATATAATTTTTCATAATATTCTCTTATAGTTGTTTGTATTTCTGTGATGTTTCTTGTTATTTCTCCTCTTCCATTTGTGATTTTGAGAACTTTTTCTTTTCTTTTTTTTTTTTTTTTAATATTTTTAATGTTTATTTCTCTTTGAGACAGAGAGAGACAGAGCACGAGCAGGGTAGGGACAGAGAGAGAGAGGGAGACACAGAATCCAAAGCAGGCTCCAGGCTCTGAGCTGTCAGTATAGGGCCCAATGCAGGGCTCGAACTCATGGACCATGAAATCATGACCTGAGCCAAAGTCGGATGTTTAACCGACTGAGCCATCCAGGTGCCCCATCTTCTCTTTCTTTTTTTAATGAGTCTAGTAGACGTTTATCAATTTTGTTGATCTTTTGAAAGAATTAGCTCCTGGTTTCATTCATCTGTTCTGTTTTTTAGTTTCTATATCATATATTTCTGCTCTAATATTTATTATTTCCTTCCTTTTGCTGGTTTTAGGTTTTGTTTGTTCTTTTTCTAGCTCCTCTAGGTGTTAAGGTTAGGTTGTTCACTTGAGATTTTTCTTCTTCAGGTAGGCCTATATTGCTATTAATTTACCTCTTTTTGCTGCATCCCAAAGGTTTTGTACTCTTGTGTTTTCATTTTTCTTCGTTTCCGTGTCCTTTTTGATTTCTTCTTTGATTTATTGGCTGCCACATTCATTGTTTAGTAGCATGTTATTTAACCTCCATGTATTTGTGGTCTTTCCAGATTTTTTCTTGGGGTTGACTTTTAGTTTCATAGCGTTGTGGTCCAGAAAGACGCATGGTATGACTATGATATTTTTTAATTTGTTCAGGTTTGTTTTGTGGCCTAAATGTTATCTGTTCTGGAGAATGTTCACGTACACTTGAAAAGAATGTGTATTCTGCTGTTTAAGGATGGAATGTCCATCTGGTCCAGTGTGTCATTCAGAGCCACTACTTCCTTGTTTATTTTCTGTTCGGATGATCTGTCCATTGATGTAAGTCAGGTTGTTACAATCCCCTACTGTTACTGTATTACTGTCAATTAGTTCCTTTGTGTTATTAACACTTTTATCTATTTGGGTGTTCCATGTTGGGAGCATATATATTTACAATTGTATATTCTTGTTGGATTGTCCCCTTTAGTATTGTCCTTCTTCGTATACTTTGTATACTTTAGTATACTGTCCTTCTTTACCTCTTTTTACAGACTTTGTTTTAAACTCTATTTTGTCTCATATAAGTATTGCTACTCTAGCTTTCTTTTGACCTCCATTTGCATGATAAATGTTTCTCTAGCCCCTCACTTTCAATGTGCAGTTATCTTTACATCTGAAACAAGTCTCTTCTAGACAGCACATAAATGGGTCTTGTTTCTTTATCCACTCTGTTACCCTATGTCTTTTTATTGGAGTGTTTAGTCCATTTACATTCAAATAATTATGGGTATATATTATTGCTATTTTGTTACTTGTTTTGTGGTTGAAGTTTTTCTCTGATCTTCTCTTTCTCTCATGGTTTGTTGGTTTTCTTTAGTGATTTACCTGGATTGCTTACACTATATATTTTTTTGTGTATCTATTACTGTTTTTTGAATTGTGGTTACCATTTGGTTTATATATAACATCTTCTGCATATAGAAGTCTATATTAAGCTGATGGTCACTTAATTTGAATTCATTCTTTATTCCTCTCCCTTCCATGTTTCAGATATTTGGTATCATATTTTAAATCCTTTTATTTTGTGTTTCTCTTGAGTGATTTTTAGACATATATATATATGTATATATATTTTTATTTATTTTTTATTTTTTTATTTTTTGCTTTCGTGCTTCCTATTTTTTAACTCTTGCTTATGGTTTTTGTTTTCCACTCAGAGTCCCCCTTAACACTTCTTATAGGACTGGTTTAGCGGTCATGAATTCTTTTAACTTTTGTTTGTCTGGGAAACTACCTCTCCTTCTATTCTGAATGGTAGCCTTGCTGGATAGAGTATTCTTGGCTGCAGATTTTTCCCTTTCAATATTTTGAATACATCATGCCACTTCCTTTTGGCCTGCAAGGTTTCTGCTAAGAAATCAACGGATAGCCTATTAAGGTTTCCTTTTTATGTAACTCTCTTGTTTTCTCTTTATCACTATTTTTTTTTCTTTTTTCTTTTTTTCTTTTTTGCCATTTTAATTACTGTGTCTTGGTGTGGACCTCCTTGGGTTGAATTTGTTGGGGATTCCTGTGCCTCTTGAATCTAGATCTGTGTTTCCCTTCCCAGATTTGGGAAGTTTTTAGCTAATACATTTTCTGCCCCCCTTTCTCTCCTTTCTACTTCTGGGATCCCTATATTGTGAATGTTATTATGCTCGATGGTGTCACTGAGTTCTCCTAAGTATATTCTCATTATGCAGTATTTGTTTGTTTCTCACCTGTTCAGCTTGATTGCTTTCCATGACTCTACCCTGCAGGTCACTGATACATTTCTCTCCTTCCTGTAGCCTACTATTTACTTCATCTATTGTATTTTTAATTTCATTTTTTGAGTTTTTCATCTCTGATATGTTAGTTTTTATCTCTTGGTCAAGGGTGTCACTGATGTCATCTGCCCTTTTCTGAAGTCCAGTGAATATCTTCATGATCATTACTTTATTTATTTTTATTTTTATTTATTTATTTTTTTGAGAGAGAGAGGGTACAAGTGAGCAAGGGGCAGAGAGAGAGAGAGAGAGAGTCCCAGGAGGAGCAGAGAGGGAGAGAAGCAGGGCTCACCCAAAGCAGGGCTTACCCAAAGCAGGGCTCACCCAAAGCAGGGCTCATACTCATCTGAAGTGGGGCTCGAGCTCACCCAATGTGGGGCTCGAGCTCACCCAGTGCGGGGCTCAAGTTCACCCAATGTGGGACTCAAACTCATAACTATGAGATCATGACCTGAGCCAAAGTCAGGTGCTTAATGACTGAGCCACCCAGGCACCCTGTGATCATGATTTTAAATTGTTTATATCATTACTTATTTCTGTTTCATTTAGATCTCCTGCTGTTATCCTGTTCTTTCATTTAGGACATATTTGTCTGTCTCCTCATTTTGTGAACCTCTCTGTATCTGCTTCTGTGTGTGAGGAAAGTCAGCTATTTCTTTGGCTGTGAAAGTAGTGGCTTTATGAAGAAAAGGTCCTATAGTTCCCTGCAGTGCAGTGGCCCCTGTTCACAAGAACCTGGCACTTCCGGGGAGTCTCCTGTGTGTGTAGCTTGCATTCTGCTACTGTGTCCAAGTTGTTTTTCCTTTCAGTCATGACTCTCTGCCTGTTGTGGGCTGTGCTTGCTCTCTGTGATGTTAGTGAGACCTAGGAAGGCTCGTTCTGAGGGGGCATATTACAGAAGGGCTTGGGGGCAGGACATTGGTGTTAGCAAAATTTGCGCTAAGCCACTAGTCCTAGGCTGGATCCTCTGAAATGTGGAGGCATTAACAAAACTTGCACTGAGCCCAGGGCTGAAGACAACAGGCTTGGGGTGTGCAAGTCTTTAGGAGAACTTGTCTGTGGGGTGCACTGCTAGCAGGTTAGGTAGCAGGTGTCTGTAGCTCTGTGTTTATGCTGGGGGGATGGGAGAGGAAAATGGCGCTTACTAGTTCTTTTGTACCCAGAGAAATCCCCCAGTACACTCTGAATCAGTATAAGCAGATCTTCCTCCCATTAGGTAAACTGTCACTTCTATGTTGCCTCTCTGTGGGCTGTTGTCTCTTTAAGGGTGGAGGCCCAGCTATCACTCCCATCCCTGATTGCTCAGTGCTGACTCAGCTGATTTTTAAAGCTCCAGGCTCCAGGCTCCAGGTCCCACTGGTTATACAAACTCATGGAATGCAGCCCCTCTGGTTTTCAAGCCCAGACGTTATAGGATTTGTTTTTCCCCTTGTGGGCTCCCTGATGCTTTCCCCTCTTTGCACCCACAGCTCCCTCCTTCCTTCAGGCACCTCCCAACCACCTTTTCTATTCTTCCTAACCTCTTTGATGTGGCTTCTTTTCTGTATTTAGTTGTCAGTTTGTTCTTCCAGTCTTCAAATAGCTGTCTGGTCTATGCACTTGGATGTGATTCATATCTAGTTTTAGACATGGGATGAGGGGCCTCCTACTCTGCCATCTTTCCAAACCTCCTCTCTTACTTCTTGTTCTTGATCTAAATACATAGGAGCAGGAAAAAGTGAACAAGCAACACTCCCCTAAATTCTCAGACTGGCCTACAAAATCCCACAAGGTCTGTCTCCATCCCTCATTGCTTTTCTGTCCTATTTCCTACTACTTTCTCCTTTGCTTATTTGGTCGGCCACACCAACTTCCTTGCTGTTTTGGAATGTACCAGGCACATTCCTTCTTGGGGCTTTTGTACTGACTCTTCTGTCTGCCTGGAATGTGCTTCCTCTTAATATTTGCAAGGCTCACTCCCTCATCTCTCAAGGCTTTGTCCAATCACCACCTCCTCACTGAGGCAGTCCTTAATTACTCTATTTAAAATATCCCTCACCTGCCTATATTCCAATCTACCTTAAACATAGCACTTATCTTCTGCTAATGAACTATATCATTTTGTTTTATGTTTACTATTATCTCTCATCCTGTATTAGATTTTTTTTTTTAATCTTTAACGTTTATTTATTTTTGAGATAGAGAGAGACAGAGCATGAACAAGGGAGGGGCAGAGAGAGAGGGAGACACAGAATCTGAAACAGGCTCCAGGCTCTGAGCTATCAGCACAGAGCCCGACGCGGGGCTCGAACTCATGGACCGTGAGATCATGACCTGAGCCGAAGTCGGATGCTTAACCCACCAAGCCACCCAGGCGCCCCTCTCATCCTGTATTAGAGTATAAGCTTCCTCAGAGCAGGGACTTTTATTTGCTTTGTTCATTGATACATCCCAAGTGCCTAGGATAGTGCCTGGCACATAGTAGGTACCCAGGGATATTTTGAATTAATAAATAATTCTACTTTCCCTTCTGATTCTTATCCCATTTTACTTTACCTTGATGCTATACTTCTTTAATGACTCATTTATAACTGCAGCCTGCATAATTAACAATTATATAATCTCTTCAGTCCATCTGTAGGTACACTACTAGGGGCACCTGGGTGGCTCAGTCGGTTGACCATCCGACTTCGGCTCAGGTCATGATCTCGCAGTCTGTGGGTTCGAGCCCCCTGTCGGTCTCTGTGCTGACAGCTCAGAGCCTGGAGCCTGCTTCAGATTGTGTGTCTCCCTCTCTCTCTGCCCCTCCCCCGCTCATGCTCTGTCTCTCTCTCTGTCAAAAATAAATAAACATTTAAAAAAAAGTTTGTAGATCCACTACTATACAATACTGAATTGTGGGCCTTTGCTTGTGCTATTACTCCTATCTAGACTACTCCTCCCACTCCCTAACTTTAGCTCCCTAACTCCTATTTAGGATCAGATTCAGGTCTGAACTTACCATTACTTAATTCAGGAAGCCTTCCTTTAACGCTCCCAGATTAGATGTATGTACTCTTTACTCCTAGAGTACTCTCTCACTCTGTTGTTAGTAAAATCTTTTATCTTCCATAACAATCACATATCCTGCTATATCCTCAACATTTAGTTGGGTGCCTTAGTTATGGTACCACTTTACTGAGTAATAATTAAATACATGAATGAATGAATGAATGAATGAATGAATGAATGAATGAATCAGTTTCACATATCCTCCACAGACTTACAAGTTTACCAGTGGAGCTGGAATTTTGGATCCAAATCTTTAATCTTAGACTATTTTCACTTTATCATACTATCTCTTATACATTTTTGTTATTCCATTATGTCATCTATTATAGAATCTTGGTACTTTTATAAAGATATTTAAAAGTATCTATCCTGGGGCACCTGGGTGGCTCAGTTGGTTAAGCGTCCGACTTTGGCTCAGGTCATGATCTCACAGCTCGTGAGTTCGAGCCCCGCGTCGGGCTCTGTGCTGACAGCTCAGAGCCTGGTGCCTGTTTCAGATTCTGTGCCTCCCTCTCTCTCTCTGACCCTCCCCCGTTCATGGTCTGTCTCTCTCTGTCTCAAAAGTAAATAAACGTTAAAAAAATGTAAAAATAAATAAATAAATAAATAAATAAATAAATAAAAGTATCCTTTTCCTTTGTTTTACACCCCCAATAATCACATGTTTTCTTATAAATAGGATTCCCTTCTTGTAAATTAGTTATAATACTATAATCTTTACATCTTTCTAATTTGGACAACATGTTTTGCTAACTCACACACATACCCATGCCTTGGGGCATAAAGGATCTCAAAATCAAGCCTCTTCTGGTAGTATATACCACATGAAATATGGTGAAACTAGTTTGTTGCCTGGCCTTTTCCTATATTTTCCTCCTCCCCAGAGACTAGAAGAGATAGTGTTGATGGGGAAGACTTGACAAAATATGAAGGGCAATCATGTAGCTTGGAGATTAGGGAAAAGTATCACTTACCATAAGCAACTTTTCAAAGTGCTAACTTGATGTTCTTTTAGTGCCCCCCCCTTTTGTACTTGTCTCCTACTTCTCATTTCCCTAAGAACAGAGTCTTCATGATTCCAACTGGCTGCTCGCCATAAATTATCTCTCACCCTTCCTGCCTTAACATAGCAATGTCCCTTGTTCCTGAAGAATCTCTCTCACCACACCCATTTATCAGCCTTCCTCTTGTAGCGGTGTTTACTACAGATATTTGTAATAGATGTTTGGAAAGCAATCTGACTAAACTAAATATTGTATTATCACTGAAAATATCTCATGGATATTGAGATATCTATTGAACATTTAGATAATCTCATGACTTCTCTTTAAGTTCATATTGTATATGAGTTTTTTACTTAGCATTTTTGCTGAAGCATTTTTATGTTATTCCAAATTCACTCTGTTGTTTTCATAACTAAATAATATTTTGTTGTGTGGATCATAATTTGCCTTTCCATTCAGCTATTATATGACTTACAGAAGATTTCTAGTGTTTTGCTATTACAAATGATGTTACAAAAAGCATCTTTGTAGATAATGTGGGAAACTAAATTTAATCAGAGAAGTGAAGAATGATTAACCATGTATAATTGTCTCTTTCTTACACAAAAGATAGCATTCTTGCTCTTCTAACCAAAGGATAATCAGAGAGTTCTTTCAGATAAGTGCATAGAAAGGTTCCTTATTCTTTTTTGGGAGGGTTCCACTATATGGACACAGCACAGCATATTTCAATAGTCTCCTATTGATGGATATTGGTTTATGTCCCAATTCTTTGCAAATACAAACAATACTACTGCAGTGAATAATCTCGTGCATCTGTCTTTTCATTCAGGAACAGTTATATCTGTAGGACAAATCCCAGAAGTTGGATTGATGGAACAAAGAGTAATTGAATCTGTAATTTTGATGGATATTGCCAAATTGTAATGCCTAGGGATATTACCTTGTACACCCATCAATAATGCATGTGTCTATTTCCACAGAACTTTGCCAGTAGAATGTGTTGTTTGACTACCATTTTGCTTTCTAATGACTTGTAACAGATTCGGTACTCTTCCCATCTTCTTGCCAGCCATGTGTGAAATATTTTCTCTCAATTGTTTTATTTTGCTTTTTAATTTTTTTTTTTTATTTATTTATTTATTTATTTTTTTAATTTTTTTTTTTTTAACGTTTATTTATTTTTGGGACAGAGAGAGACAGAGCATGAACGGGGGAGGGGCAGAGAGAGAGGGAGACACAGAATCGGAAACAGGCTCCAGGCTCTGAGCCACCAGCCCAGAGCCTGACGCGGGGCTCGAACTCACGGACCGCGAGATCGTGACCTGGCTGAAGTCGGACGCTTAACCGACTGCGCCACCCAGGCGCCCCTAATTTTGTTTTTTAATGTGCAATAGTTTTATATAAACAAATCAATTGATCTTTCTTTTTATTTCATTTGTCATTTTTAAGTTTTAAAATTTCTTTCCCATCCATCAATTTCATAAATATTAAATTATTTTTTCTTATAGTTTTTTATGGCTTGATTATTTAAATGTTTAAAATTTTTCAGGACACCTGGGGGGCTCAGTCAGTTAAGCATTTGACTTTGGCTCAGGTCATGATCTCAAGGTTCCAGAGTTCAAGCCCCACAGCCGGCTCTGTGCTGGTAGTTCAGAGCCTGGAGCCTGCTCACACTCCCTCTGTCTGTCCCTCCCTCTCTCCCTGCCCCTCTCTCCCTGCCCCTCCCCTGCTCACATTCTGTCTGTCTGTTTCTCTCTCTCTCTCTCTCTCAAAAATAAGTAAACACTAAAAAAAATTTAAGAATTTTCGACTCTTGATATATTTGAAATTGATTTTGATCCAGCCATATTCTGTAATGATGACAGCAGTAGTGCAGCATTTAACAATAATTGCATAATTACTACGTATAAACCTTTCTAGTGGTGGAATAAGTGAATTTCAAAGGGTGTTTCCCCCATTAAAAATAACACACACTCCAAGAGAACACATTAAATTGGGTTTTTTTTTTCTTAAATGTGGTTGTATGATCAACATTTTTTTTTAACAAATGGAAATTTCATTGTAAAATGGTATTGAACTCGTAACAGTTTTTATTCCAATTTGAATTAAAGCTAAGTGTTAGTATTAAAGCTAAGACCAACTGAAGTTTAAGTATTTCACCTCAGAAATTCAATGTTGGTAGAAGAAATAGCTTTGAGACTCTGTGGACTGCTCACTGTGCTTCATGCTATATATTATTTACATCATTTTCTTTATTGTTACCACATCCATACCTAATGGCCATGTTTTTTCTCCACCTGCCACCTTTTTTTGTGTTAGAGACTGATGTTGTTTGATAAACCATATGGTTTGTAAACGCCTAAAAAATTAAAACTCACCAGCAAATTTCAGAGAGATGCCATTTTCAGCCTGACTTAATCCTGGCACTTGAACAATCTTGAAATACCACAGAGTCTGAATTAAAAACAACATTATTTTATCTGTGCCATCTGTTTTCATTCATGAAGGGCTGTGACACAACAGATATTTTTCAATGTTTTCTGGCCTATTCAGATTTCCTCTAATATATTTCATTTACGACATTTGGTATCCTGTTCATTAAAATAATAAGAAAAGAGCAAAAGCTCTTTTTAGAAGAAGGTTATGTTTCAGCTGTTGCACCTGCCAAATTCTGCATGTAGCTGAGTTGAGATGATATATTTGTGAGGGGTTTTTCCCAGTTTCTGAAACATCAAGGTTAAATCAAAATATCTCAGAATTTACAAACTATGCATTCACCCTTATTTCCTCTACTTAATGACCCCAAAAGAAGAGCCAGTTTAAAAGTTTTATTTTTTAGAATCTGAATTGTTTTCCATATTAGATTGAATGAGCAGAAGCAAAGAATTATTTGCCTTGTTTCTTGAGTTTCTTCAAAATTTACCTGATGTCTGCAATCTATTAAGCACGTATATAAAGCTATGGCAACAATTTTTCATGATAGAGCAAGGCAAGAAATGCTATTGGGAAATATTAGAGAAAGATATATTCTGAATATTAGAAAAAGACCCTGGCTTTCATCTAGGCTTGAGGGAATTGTAGAAAAGATTTTGCTTTTGAAGGATTCAGCTTGTGGTCATCTAAGGTTGGATAAAAGATTTATCCAAGATGTCCTTGATTACTAGGATAGCCAGTAGAGAAAGAAAAGATCTCTAATGAAAATGAAC